>NC_134333.1:6967610-7153549 GCF_964195595.1 Calonectris borealis | reverse complement strand
CAGTACTGTAGGTACAGAATTGATCATGACAAATGAGCTTCCCAATCAGAGCAACAATCATCTGCAGGTGGGTAATTTACACATAACCTTACCAAAGACGTTTTCTCAGATGCGGGAAGAGAAAGAATTTACTCTAGAAAGACACCAAAATGAAGCAAATTCTAGAGAACTCCTTTTAATTGAGCAGCAAAGGAAAAATGCAACAAACAGCATAGGAATAATAAACTATAAAAGATATCCACCAGCCAACTACTGATGAAACAGCTGTTTCTTAGGCATAATGGATGAAGGAATGATCCCTTTATATTAGGGATTTTCAGGGAAGGAAGGCTATACCGTGCTAAGTAGTCCAGTCTAAGGGAACTAAACAGGACTGTTCAGATTAAATTGAATTAAAGCAATTTTTCAGATTAAATTTCTGACCTCAAAATGTGTTTTAGGTCATGAAACAGCTAAGTGACAAAGCTCTCACTAGTTAAAACTAGACAACACTAAAAGATCTTCAGGGCTCTTTAGAAACCTTTCTTCAACTTGCTGGTACCTAATCCAACTAAAATATCTTTCTCAACAGCATTGCACGCTTTCAAACCTGTAATTTGTAATAAAGGGAAGGGGGGGGGGGGGAATTTGGCATCTATCTCCTGATGATTTTCCAAAAGGATCAGACACTGGCCATTTATGTCTATTTTTCAAAGATCTTCGGAAAGGTATTTAAAGTGATCTTAGTGTTTTAAATTTCAGAGAGAACCAGGAGGAGTTAAACATCTACTGCTTTTCGTTTCCTGTGAAAGCAGTGAACCTATCACCTACATAAACCACTTTTTAAAGCAACTCACATAAACTGTCCTAAGAGATGAGTAAGAAAGCAAATCCAAGTTTGGTGCTTTAGCGTTCCAGTTCTGTGATGCGGTATCATAAATAATGATTACAGATTTTGATTTAAGACATCTCTGAATTTACATTTCAAAGTGATTTGGAGAGGATTTCGTATTACTCCATCTACGGGTCTGTCCAGTACATTCAAGGAAATCCCATATCCCAGCTGAACAAGTAGATTATGAGCAGACAAAGCATAAGAAAGAGACAGACATGAACTTTAAAGCCTGCTCCAAAAAGCTTAAGCCTGTAATAAGGATATAACTGGAAAGAGTTATTTTACTGATATCGGCAACTTCTCCTGTTAATGTTAGTCTAACGGTAAGTAACTTGATTTCATTTTTTAAGACAGTAATAGACAAAGAATTCTTGACTGAAACTGTTGCTTTTGCATTCAAGTATTTCATTCAAATGATACGCAGCATACACTGACACAACGATATTATTCTGTCCTTTCTTTCTACCACAAAGTCAATGCAATAGTTTTCTCTACAGAAAAAAAGTCTCTAGCAATGTAAAATGAACGTAGAGATGTTTTGAAGTATTGACCCTGCCACTTACTACCTGGGAAAAGTATTTCTTTTAGAAAATGGACTTCACATCCCCATACCCAAATAAGGATTAGTTTCATTCCTGTCTTCATGTGACATATGACTGGGTAACTCCAGACAACCCTCCCTGTTAAGGATGCTGCCTCTATTCAGACACCTGTAAATAGCTGTTTCCTTTTTCACTGAAGCAAGGTTTACTACAGCTTCACTAAAGCCAGTCCTTTCAGACAATCCCCTTCACTGTTCTTCAGTTTGACTACCTTTTATCAAGATCTTCATTCTGTATTCTCATGCAGTCTGAATCATGTGAAGATGAGACCAGCATTAGCTCATTATCCGACAGACTGCTTTATGCAGCTTTAAACTGCAGTGGCCTTCTTTCGCATCAGAGATGGAAATACTTGTTTCCTTTTCATCATTATGCTTCTCGGTTCCCTGCTTCCCTTTGAATTTAAGTATTATCTCCTTTACAATGGAAAGTGCATCATACTGCTACATCATGACAGAGTCAGTAAAGAAAAGCCTTCCTGGCCTCCCACACCTGCTTAAATGAATTCTGCAAAGGTCACTGCACACGAGTTTAAAACATGCTCCTAATTTATAATTGCTAATATTGAATAGGAAGGCAGTTTTCTTACCGGAATTTTTTTTTCTTCCACTGCAGAGGCACACTGGTTTGTTATTGCAGGGCTGCCCAAGAGGGGTGGACTGCTGGCATTGTGTTTTTTCTTTAAAAATAATAAAGTCATTTAAAAAAATGGTAATATGTCTGTGAAACCAGAAAACCACTTGGTAAACTTTTCAGCTAATCTACACAGACCAAACCCCATCAAAAACACATGTGGGAGGAAGGCAGAATACTAAGATGTTGCAAATTATCAAAATGGCAGCCTCCCTAGACCATAAAGGTAAGTAAATAAAAAAGCTATTACGTTGGCAACACAGCTTGAGTGAGAAGAGGAAGCCAATCCGCCTTCAGCAGTCAGAAGCGCAAGACAGAACGCAGGCAGCAGGCCCACTGTCAACCTACTCTGTCCCTTCTGCCTCCAGGTAACCATTTCAAGTACTCTTTAAATAGCCTGTTACCTGTTTGTTGGAGTGAGCAGTGTCTTTATTCTTCATGGTATCATATCCAGTCAGTCTGTGACGGCGGCTCATCTGGAGTGCTACCAGGTCCTTCATGATGGATTTCAAGGCCTCTTGTTCATCTGTGATGCACAAGAATTTTAGTAGTAAGTTGCCTGGGTGAATATCAACCGTAACACTTCTACACTTGTTTTCTGCTTGCTCATAGAATGACGATCCTTTTTAGGATCTTTGCAAATACACCGTAATTTCATTTAGTCATAAAAAGCCCAAAGTCAACCCTATATCGTGAAGCAGTAAACAGACGGATAAATTTTAAGTCAGTTGTCCAATGTTACAAAAGGATCTGGCCATAGTAAATTGCAGAATAAATATCCCCAGCCCCTGGTTCTGTTCAAATTGCTTCAAAACAAACAGTACAACTTGGACAGATTTGCTAGATCATCATAGGTCATTTAGGAAGGGCAAACTGATGTGCTTCTGCCAAGGAAAACCCGGTAAGAATCTGTTCTTTCCAATTTTATATCCTGTTAACTTAGAATTCTTGCTTGCTAGCGGAACAAACCACAGCCAGTAGAAAGAAAAATGAAAGTCTGGATGAAGAGTCATCTTAGAATATCTCTGAATTCAAATCCACTTGCACTGATTTCCCCAACACATTCCTCTCTTTCCCCCAAAACAAGCTGATGGAACAAAGTTCAAACCATTTTATGAGACTTCAAGAGCTGCTGAGCAGATTCAAATTGCACAGCATTAAGAACACTGTCTGCTGGCAGAATATAATGCAGCAGGTTCAATTCAAGGCTTCTTGCAAATGCAGGAAAATAAAAAACACACATTGAAATATTTCTTATACATACTACTGACTGAAAATTACCTTCCGAAGCTAAGAATCCTAATCTAACCAATTTAAAGTTCTTCCATTGCTTGTTAGTTTTGAGGACACAAGTGATATTTAGCAGAACTTCGTGTGAAGCCCAGAAAACAGCGACACAAAAAAGGACAGAACTGCATAGTAGCTGGGCTGTGGTGGATGCTAATGCAAAGTAAGAAGGTGTCTAAGAGCCACTGAAAATAATCCTTTCCTTTTGCAAGCATAACAATCCTAAATTACTCGATACTGCAAAAGGTAGAAAAAGTTGACAGGTGAAGTTTGGTCCAGAACGGGACTGCATAGCCGCTCTGCTCCTAGGCGCTGCGCCATCAACGTAACGAAGCAGCATCAGATGCTGCCACTCCGAGGATCTGCTGTTGGCACACGCATGCCCACTGGATTGCCGGGCTGTCGTTTCACATATCAAGACTCAGAGTTTTTAGGGATTGTGTTGTTTCCTTGGCAAATAACAAGTCCAGTTAAATCCTTCCTGATACTGAGGCACAATTTACGCATGAAATTTGAAGCGGTGATTAGATCAGCTCTGAACATGCCCAGAAGAAGAATCTGCCCTTTCTAAAAGAGTCTGGTTGGACTTGACCACCAGTTTCAGATGTAAAGTTTTTTTTTTTTTTCTTTGGACAATTGGAACTTTTGAAAGCGATGTGAACCAGTTAATGCATGGACGAGGTTATCACATCCCTACTCGTATGACAGTGTATCAGGTGTGCAGTGCTTGATATGCTAGAGTCCTCCTGTCCTCCCAAAGTCCTTAAACATGTCACTTTGATGAGCATTTTTGAAGCTGATTTTTAAATAACTGAAACTTGATTTTAAAAATCCAGCCTGGCTACGCACTCGTTCTCGATTCACGGCACTGGTCTGGACGGGTAATGGCTTACATTTGGAAGTGTTGTCCTGAGAACAGCTGCTGTACATTAAATGACGGACTGTCTCGCATCTGTATTTCTCTGTAAAGGGGACTCACTGGGACTATTTGTTTCTTCAATTTCACGTTATGCATTTGTTCATGAGTGTCTCTCAGTGAAACTTATGTTTTATGCAGAAGACTAGGTTCATAATTAATCAATGTCTGAATAACAAACTAGATTTTCGCAATGCTTAAAGATGACAGATGTGGGGGACATACAGCTTTTACAGCACGCAACGAGTGAATCCTACCAAAATTTAGAAGCAAAAAGAGGGGGAAATATACCTATTTGTAAGGGGGCAACATCTAAAAAAGTGCCAGTCGGGACAAAAGTCACACTAACATTATCTTCGGTACAACCAATAGTTTCTGCCCAGAAGGTCTGCTTTAGCTTTCTGAGAGTACTAAACACCAGAGCAGAGGTACTTCCACTACGGACTTCAGGATGTACTGCCAGAAAAACAGAAACATCCAGCCTAGGCCAGACCGTAGAGACGAACGGGAAGAAATCTCCCAATGCATTTGCAGAAGGTGTTAATTAGAGTAAATTCTTAAAAAAGGAAAGCAGAGCAGTGAAAATAAAGTTACTTGAAAAAAGCCAAAATCAAAACCCACCAAATCTCTGCTGTCCAAGACAAGCCAAATGAGACAATAACTACATTGTGGTAGAGAAGGGAGAGTACTCCTTGAAATTCCAACTGCATGCAAAAGAAGCAAGGGGTATAAGTAACACAACCAAAGCAAGAAGTTGCTTTTTGAAAAGCACATCGGCCAAAGGAAATAATTGCTAGGATCTATCGCAGCAATAACTAACCCCTTGTGGGAGGAAAATGTGAAAAAACAGTTGTGAATGAAAGTTCCAGGTAGCAACAGCACAACTTTTTTCTTTTTTCTTTTTTTTAAATTGTTTCCAACTTTACCTTTGAATGTTTAACCTTTTACCTTACTGGAGTGTCTCCAATTTACTCTTATTCTTTAATCTTGTTTGATATTAAGCATAGCCTTTGAGTCACCTGGCAGACAAAGACTGTAACTTCGCACAATAAAATATTACAAATTATGGACTGGCATAACCCTGGAGCGCCTACCACCCAAAACATGCTGTGAAGAGCTGGGATACAAGTTTTCCACTACAGTGCAGTTTGGGTTTGGCCAGATACCAGGAGGATGAAGAGCTTGTCTTGGCAGAGTTCCTTTGGGCAAGAAGCAAAACAGCTATGAAAGCAGTTTATAACTGAGCACTCATGACAAGAAATCAAGTCAATCAAAGAATACGTCTATGAATAAGAATTTGCATCTAAACAGTATGGTGCATCGCTTGAAAATAAGGATCAACAGTTACAACATGAGCACAGGCTACAGGTGTTTGATCCCAAAGCCCAGGCCGTGTATACAGTCAGCTGGTTTACAGTGTCTCATTTGTATGTGGAAGTAGGCAAAGTGGACACCAATTATGTATCTCTTAATAAAGACTGTAGCTCAACTACATAGTGAATTTATTTACTAGCTAAGGCAACATGTGAATTTACAATATGCCAAGACTCTTAAGGGCACCATCTGGCAAACACCTAAACCCCAGTTAGTGCCCTGCGAGGTCTGTATCTCGCTCTCTGTAAACTCAAGTTTCCTCTGTAGACAAGTGCTAGTGCCGAAAGCTTACTTGCATCCACGCAAAAAGGAACACTTAATGTGCTACCAAAGGCTGATGGAACAACTTCAGTGAATTTGAATCTTACGTGATTATACATTTTTTAATAGTCTTACACTAAGCTATTGGCTCCCTAGTAGCAAAACATACATTTATCCCTATGTTGGTGAGGTAAGAAATGAAGGAGTATTTATCTTTTTAAAAAATAACATGAATGCCAAATATTGATCTGAACTTGTGTATGGAAAAAATGTTTCCGTTTAGGACGGCTTTGTGATTGATTTAATGTGGAGAAGCATGAATACTTCTTTATTTCCATCAAAATAGAGGATTTCCATAGACTGACTTTAAAGAAGCACGTGCAGCAGCATCACATTAATCACACAATGCAAAAGTTATTACAAATGAAAACTAGGCAATTTTTGAAGCGTACTGAGAGACCCTGTTTTGCTAGGTCTCCAGTAGGTCTGGGAAACACAGTTCTGCTTTGTGCGGGAAAGATGTTGTCCAGGAAATGCTTTTCATGTTTTAAAAACTACACTCAAGGATTTTTATAACATCGATAAAAGGGAACTGCTACTCACAGAGAAAGCTATTCCTCTGCATAAAGCATTTATTTCAACTAATAGGTGGTTTATTACACAGGTCTGAGCAAGCCAATGTATTTACTGTGGCAGAAATGGAAACAGTTTTGAAAAAAAATCATGAAGTTCAAACAGAGTAAAAGCATCTGCACGTTGGTAAAAACAGGAAGTCTGTAAACCCCTATAAACCAGGACGCTATTTTATATAGCATGATAATGGAAGACCTGATGCCACATTTGTTTAAAAAGGAAAAAAAAGTGTACAACGAAGTGTGTGTTTGTTATCTACCACCACAACAGCAAAGTTGATTGTGCAAGTGATCAGCAGATCCAGGAGCAATGACTAAATTTCACAAGTGAGGAAGACAAGCTGAATCTATGTTAAAGCTTTGAAAAAAGTTTTTGAAAAAGTTTAATTTTGAGTCCTTCCCTGTGGACAGTCTTAGTGGTAACAAAATGCTGTTCTGCCCAATTTTTAGGAAATCGCAAGTGACCTGGTTTGTAGATTTAAAAGAAAAATCAGAGCTTCTCTACGAACCCAATCCACGCGGTCTATATTTGGGGTACCTCTTCTCTCCCACAAATTATAAAAACAAAGGTTGGCATTTAAGCTGGTCCTAACCTGTAGGCTCAGCCCTGCTCCCTTCCCCCACAGCGCACGGGGGTGTCACTGCCGCTAAAGCCGGGAGCTCCGAGCTCGGCCATGGGTGCGCGTGTGAGCCAAGGGAAGGAAGTGACACAGGCAGGAAAAAAGAGCAGATCGAGGGAAAGACTCAACTGCAGCTGGGCCTGCAGCGAGCGTTTCGTCCAGGCCTGCCACTCACCATCCAGCCCAAACGCCGCTCTCCCCTCCGTTCCCCGGATACATACATATCTCTCGGTATTAGAAGCAAGTATCCGTATTTTAAACGCTGCCAAGGAGCTCTCTGTAGGGAAATAAACCTCAGTCATCGCCCCTTCTGCAAAGGGCCAGAGAATCACCCCCCCGTGAGTTTCAGCTGTACCAAAGGAGTTACGACAAACTGTGATACCAAGCCCTCACTGTAAACCACCCCACGTATCTTTCAGACCAGTTTATGAAAAACAAGATGGAAGAAAAGCAGAGTGTGATACAGCCTGTTATCCATTATCCTTTAGATGATTTGATCACAACTGCCTAATGAATTTAGGTAAGATCTTTCCGATCACGAGTGATCTGCTTGCGGCTGTACCGTGACTGCTCCAGCACAAGCGTAAAACGCTGCAGTGGAGCGGTCTATGAAGTTGTACTTTTTCATTCTGCGCTCGCATATTTACAAACAGGCATCCAACCGCCTGGAAAACACTTCCGTGGAAATTCAACTTCTTCCTTCTCAACTATTTTAAGCTTATGTACCGTCTGGCTGGTTCCTTTAGAGAGGACACAGACTGAACAATACGATGCCTCTCTTTGTAAAAGAGAAGTGTACTGATAGATCTGCATATATGTGATGTATTTACAAAATCAAAGCAGAGTACAAAGGAAATGAAGTTGCTTTACTTCTGCTTTGAGCAACATTTGCAATACTTTATGAATTTACAACATAAGAACCAATTATGCGTTCAGACTAAGTAATGAAGGACAATCTTCGAAAACTAAACTTAGTTGGAGGGAAGAGACATTAAAGCGGTAGCCCACAAAGCAATGCAACGCCGAACTTATGACAACAGTAGTAATTCCCTTGCCAATAGGCAAATAAGTAAGTTCTGGTTTAGAGATATTAAATTGTTAATTCTAGTACACGAGATCCCCTCGTTAAACTGCAAAGGGAACTAGGTAACACAAAAAAAACTCCTCACATGCAGTTCTTTATACAGGACATAACAGTCCAAAAGAATTAATCATTCAAATTCAACCATGGCAACTTCTGATAGCAACATTTTACTCTTGAAAAAGAGTTCCTCCAATTCCTTTGCTTGTTTTGATGCGTTACTGTCTGCATTAAGCATGGCAAATAAGAATTCAACGGAAGCTTCATAGAGAAAAAACTATTTTGGTCGACTCCCAAGCTACAATTAATACCACAGTAAAAATTTTCCCCATTAAGTTTAAGCACATAAATTCCCAACTCAAAAATAAGCAACCTGATTCTTCCAAGGCTGCAAAACCTCCCTCAGCTCCCAGGCCTGACCTACCGATCCTCAGTTACTCTGTCTGGCCAATTTTAGTAAAAGTCTGCAGTCGGGTGGTGCGTGCCTGCGTGCGGCTCGGGCGGGCAGCCCCGCCGACACCCCCGGGGCTCACCGCGCTTTCTAGTACTAAACTACTTTTTTTTTTTTTAAACTATTTAAAAGAAATCCCTTGAGAATACACTGCTTGTGCAGGGCAAGCGGTTTCCGCGCTGCCGACGGCCCGGCTATGGACCGATGGAACCGGCCCGGGGGAGCCAGGCCACCGCGGGCAGCAGGACCCGTCCAGCGCCGACCCCCGGACGCCGCGGGCTGAGCCGGCCCAAGGGGGACGGCGGCGGCCGCACCGCCGAGGCCGCGGTTCGGGCCCCCCTCCCCAGCCCCGAGGGGCCCGGCTGCGGCCCCCGTCTGCAGCTCAGCTCCCGCCGCCCGCGGAAGGCCCGGCGCGGCCCAGGGACCCGCTGCCCCCCGCCCCGGTGCGGCGGGGAGCCCCCGCCGCGGCCCGCCCCCTCCGCCGCAGGCCCGTGAGGCGGCAGCGAGGCGCCCCCGCCCGCCCAGTCCCCGCCGCGGCTCTCACCCATCTCGGCGGGCGTCGGGCCCGCGCCCGGCGGGCGGCGGCGCGCTGAGGTACGGGGCTGTCACCGCCGCGGCTCCATGGCGGCCGGGCCGAGGGGGAGGGCTCACAGCCGCCGCCACATTCCCAGGCCCGCGCCGCCGCCGCCTCCTTCCGGCGGCCGCGCTCCGGGTCCCGCCGCGGCGGCGGGGGTGGGAGGGGGCACGGGCGGTCCCGGTCGCTCCCCGCCGCCGCCACAGGGCGCCCGGGCGGCGAGCAAAACAAACCGCTCGGCGGCCGCCGCGCACCCGCCGCCGCCGCCTGCCAATCACATGGGCCGACCCGCCGTCGCCCGCCAATCCGCGCCGCCGAGCCACCCACCCGACGGCGTCGCTCGCCAATCGGCGTGCGAACAGCCGCGCCGCCCGCCCCGCCCGCCGCTGCGCCGGCTGCCAATCACGGGGGCCCGTTCCGCTCGCGGGTTAGCCCCGCCCCCTCTCCCGCCACAAGGCGGGGGCACCCCAGACCCCGCCCTAAGCGGGCTGCCAATCAGGGTGACGGGCGGCTCCACGGCCCCGCCCCCTCGGCCGGGTTCTAGAGCCGGGGCGCGCGGCTGGGTCCTAGAGCCCGCCCGGGGCTGCCTGAAGCACGTCCCCTCCTGCGAGCAGCCGGGAACCAGCCTCGCCCCACCCGCACCCCTCCTTGTCCCAAGCACCATCCCGCAGACTCCAAACCCAGCTCTCCCCTTAGCCACGATTTTCGGTGGACAAAAGTGTGCTGGAAGAGGGCAGGTGTCTCTGCACCCTGACCCCGTTGGTTTGCTCTCCTCCTAAGTAGAGCTTGGCAACGACTTTAATTGTTGCTTTAAAAGGGGAGGGGGAAAAACCCAACCAAAAACAGTTCAAGAGTGTTAAAAAGCCCAAAAGACACTGAGAGCAGGATTCTTTTGGTTTCAAAAGAAAAAAGCGTGAGACAATTACCCAGAGCATCAACCCAAGGCTATCTGTGGGAAGAGATGTCACCTCCTAGAAGCTGTTCTAATACAAGATCCTGTCACCACCGTTACCTCGACTAAGTCCGCAGGCCATCACAGGTCCCCCACAGATTGCAGTAAGTGACAAATGTCAAAGTAACAGAATAAACAGCTCTTCTGCTTTCTAAACCTTCAAAACCACTATTTCATTTTCTCTGCAATCACGATGTTTCGAAGCGCTGAAATCACATACCATATCTGTTAAAGTTACTCAACGTCAAAGTAAAGTTCTGGATCCAACCTGCAGGAGTGAACTCTAGCCTAGTTTATTTAAAGTTCAGCATTTCCTCCCCTTTCATTTAGGAGTGTATCTTAATGAGAAAGTGTTTTTGTTGTGAGAAGTGGAACTGCTGACCCGCTACATTCACTCACTTGATTTATGACACTTGATGACAATTTTTTTTCAGCTTTAGCATTTCGGTTTGTCAAGCCAACTTGAACACACAAACCATAAGCAGAATACATTCTTGCTAAAAAACTCACCAGTGCCACTAAATACATACAACTTTGAGGGGGGAAAGTCCCAAAACAGAACAAACATACCACACAACAGATTTTCATAAGATTTTAGGGCAAAAAAGGACTACTACGATCGTCCAATCTAACGCAGGAATTCTACTTAAAGTTCATAAACTGTGTTTAAATCAAACCATACCTTTTCAAGTGACATCCAGGCTTCAGCTTCTCTTTCCCAGCTTCAGCTTCCATTCCACCTGCGGGATGATATTTTTCTAGTGTCTTTTCCGCAAAAGGGACAGCAGAGGGGTTTTGTTTTTTTCAAAAGAAGTACGGCCCTTCTTCCCTGGTGCGGCAATGGCCACCCTGCTGCTGGGAAACCCACCTCGAGCAGATGTTTTAGCAGCTGCTTTTCAATCTGGCCAACGTCTAGCAGCAAGTGCATTGTTTTTGAAGTGCTTTTGCTCGCCAGCAACACAGCAGCAATGTCAAAGAGGTTATATCAACTGGATAAGCCACACAAAGAAGAAAACTAGATTGGAGAGGGAAATTTCTCAAAAGGGTGGGCAAGTGCAGGAATCTAAATCTCACACACCAGGAGGAATTTAGGACTTAGCCAAAGCAAGACAACAATATCTGTGATATCATTAATTTTTTTTTTTTAACTGTCTAGATGCTAGATGGGATAATAGAGAGATCTCGCAATGTCATACTAGGTAGACACGCAAATCTGTAAAGGAATGCTTAGATCAACAGATCTGGCCTCTCTAGAGCAAGAAGCCGTAGACAAAGCCAATAATCTAACTTTGAAGCTGGCTTGCTTTCAGCAGAAGGTTGGACTAGATGACTTCCACAGATCTCACCTTGACGTTCCCATCTTAACACCAGTCTAACGCTGTTAGTGTTTAGACTTCCCTTTTTTTTAGTCCCTCCTGTCTTACTGCTCTGATGCTAGAAAAGTGTTTCTAGCTTTCCTGCCTATTCTTCCCCATTTTCATGCCCAGCTTACAGCTGTTTGTTTTCATGTCAAGATTATCCTTTTACTTAAGTAATCCTTTCATCTTCCCTGGTATTTTCTCTCGAAATACATCAAGATGATAATCATATCTCCTTCCAGGCTTCATTGTAATAGACAAGTAAGCCACTCTTTTCATAATACCAGCTTTGTATTTGAGGTATCTTCCTTGTAGCCTTTTTTGCCCCTGTTCTAATTTGAATTTCTCTCTCTGGTTTGACAGCGTCATTATTGCTCTCAGACCAACTTTTCTACATGCTTTTTCACAGCTTTATGGTGGCTCATCACTATCCTTTATCAACTAGTAAATCCCGTCTTCCTTTCCTCACTAATTTCCAAGAAGTAATAAACTCTTAGCATCCTTCACAAATTTCTCCTCACCCCTAAATTCACAGCCCTGCATTTTCTGCTGCTACGTTTCATCTCATCTCTATTTCTCTCTTCAAAGTCATCAGTTCTCTAAGACATTCTAGTTCCCTCACATTATTGAAGCCTCCCACTTTTCTTCATCACCAAATTTAATTATCACGCTTGCTTTTTGTGCCAAGGTCATTATAAAAAGGCTTTAGCGAGATTACTCTTGGGACCAGAACTGGAGAAATTCAGTATTAATTCCCCACTGCACCAGCCCTGATGTCAAAACACGCCATCATCACCTTACCCTTTGGTATTTTTGTCTATCTTCCAGTTCTTACATGTTTGCACATAAAATTCTCAGTTGAAGCCCTGTTAAAGGGGAACTATTGCATGTCCTTCATGTAGAAGGTTGGTTTACTTCAATCCAAAAGATATTAGACTAGCTAGTCACAGCTTGTGATAGCGAGCCAGGAGTTCCCAGCAGATGGTAGGAGACAGCCACCCTGGTAAAACTCCCTCTTCTCATCTCCAACTGCCCAGGACATCTGGATTTCACTGAAGCTTTTTCCCTGCCCCTTTGTCAAATTGAAAATAGAATGATTTGTCCTTAGCGGTCAATCACTTCACCCACCTATCAAGCCTAATGTCTAAACCAGCAATTTTTATCCATTGATTTGTGGTTCTATTTCTCATTTTACAGACATTATCACAATGCTATCTGGATTAAGCCTTTTTTTGGACCACTGTAGACCCCTCCTCATCTTTTTTTCCCCTATACAAGCTGGTACACCCTTCCTCAACAGGAATCAATATTTCTACCAAAATGGGTCCTCCTGTTTTGTATAACTTGAGAAAAAATGAATCATTCCTTTTTCACCTTTACTGTCTACTTAATGCTATACTAGTTTTGAATCAGGTTATTTGTTTTACCAATAACATTATGGTACAAACTGATACTCTGTGGTTTTCCACCCAGATTGCCCACACCCTTTCAAAGCCGCGGCTTTCCAGAAGAGAAGCTTCATTCCTGTAAACAGCAACTACAAAGCATACTTAATTCTTCAACTTAAAGCTATTCAGATTGTTTGAGGCCATTTAATGTAAAACCATCAGTAAAGATATTCACTGAGACCCTCCAGGAGCTATTATGCTTATAGTTAGCCCGTTTGTTTTAAAAGAACTTTATAGAGGCCTTATTGTTTAATGCCGTCACGCAGTATGAAGTAAGAAAAGGAAATGTAATCCCTATTTTAGGGATTAAAGAGCACGGCACAGAGAGCCAGTGACTTGTTACAAGTTACACAGGAAGTCTGGAGTAGACCTTTGGGATTATAGCTCCTGGCATCTTTTCCCAGTCTCTTAATCACTATGCCATCATCGTATTTTCTATTCTGGTAGTATTTCCATTTTCTGAAGCATACCTGTCTGACTCAAAGAGCTGCTTCTCCTTGCTATCAGATGTACTATTTCTTCATTCCTTCCTGTTTCCGTTCTTGTTTAGGTAGACACATCCTTCCTGGGGAGCTGAGCAGTCTCCAGGCTGAGCCTTGTCCCATGCCAAAACTTCCTTATTCTACACCTCAGACTCCACAGTCGGAGACACTGGACAGGAGCAGTGAGAAGAAATAAAAATTGAAGGGGCAGAGGAGGAGAAACCCTGTCATCTTCAAAGGATGCATGAAAGTGTTCTGCACTCTTCTCTGCAGATCTGAGAGAAGAGCAATCTCACTGATTCCAGGCAGTTCTGATTCTGCTAACGCTTTCTTGTGTTCTCAGCTTTGAAAACAAAGTTAATGGAAAACTAACATCATTACCCAACTTCAGGACAGCGTGGCACAATATATATTGGCCAAACCTTACCTCACCTCCAGCAGAATACATCAAGCGTGTGAAACTCCTTAAAAACACGCCTGGAGCACCCTCTTCCCAGCCCCAGAAGAGCAGCTGCCTACCTGTCCTGTTCTGCCTGTCCTGCTGCCGACCGCACTCCAGCAGAGGGGGCTCTGAAGCTGTCTGGTTAAAAAATAGGAACCATTCTGCTTGTGGAGTGGGCAAAACTGAAGAGAAGGAAGAGGAGGAAGGATGTTAAAAATATTACACGCTTTTAGATCATTACTTGCTTCTGAGCTGGCAGTCTGGACTCTTTATAGAGCAGTACTAATGAAAACACACAAGATAAATGCTTGTTAGAATGTCAGGGCTTCGTATCATCTCAGAGATCACTTTTTCTCTACACCTATGGGTAGTATATTCTGTTACCGTGGAGGATTTCTTTCATTTTTAAGTATTTTCAAGCCTTACTGATCAGTGATTAATTATGTGCTTTTCACTTACAACTGGTATCAGAGAAGAATTGACTTTCCCAGGATCACAGAGCAAGCAAGTCAGCCCTGCCAGATGTCAGCTGTTCCTTACTATTTACAAAAGGCAGAGAACCTCTCCTTGTCTCTTTTTCTACCCATATTCCTCTACAGGACTTTATAGCACTTGTTTTGCCACACTGACACGCCATCCGTTTCTCCTATCACCTACCAGTTTCTGATTTTTTGCACTAGCAGCTCCAATTTGCAGAGGTTGCTTTCTTCCACCAGCGTGGAAGCTGAGAAAGTTTCTTTGGAGAATTCTGAAGCACAGATCCCAGGGGAAAAAAAAAAAAAATCTAAGAGGATGTAAGTAATTTCTAGGGTAAAAGACAAACAATTCTTAGAAGGAAAGCATCTTTTCCAAATATGGGTTACTAGAACAAAGTCCATATATAGCTTAAAAACACTATAGCATCTTTACAGGCAACTCTTTCCACTGTGGTCATGAAGCTTAATAAGCTTTTATTTCAAAGCCAGTACACAAAGAATTAGAGAGTAATCCAATGTTGTCAGACAACGGTTTAGTTGAACGAGAGTTAATCTAAATACTGAAGTCATCAGTCCTGCTCACCAAGGTCTAAGGTAAAAACAAATTTCCAAGTTCTGCCACCCTATTCCCCTCTAGGTCCTAGTTCCAGCAACACCACCACCAGCGACTGAGCCTGTAAAGAAAACACCCTTTAACAGAGGTCAGCCATACACAAGAGAGACTTAGAAGCTAAATAAGTGCCTAATTGCTTTGTCTTCAATTTGCCTGTATTCAAAAAGCCTTAGAGACCAATTATTTGAATTAAAAAAAAAAATACCCCTCTTCCCCGCATCTTAAAAACCAAAAACACACAGGCAGATAATTACCATTTGTTGTATAGGGAACAAGCACTATGCAAAGAAGTTGGAAAACAAGCACTAACAACACTAGTACACAGGAACCACGCAGCAGGTTTGTTTTAAGAAAGTAAATGCAGGTGTACTTTAAATATTAACCAAGTTCTGTTGTGACTGGGTTCCTAACAATATAATTATTTGGAGTAACTTGCAACTTAGGGTTTGTAGAATTATCAAGTTTGTTGGGTATCAGTAGGACAAGAGATGAATACACTTCACCAGTTTTGCAGGGACAAGATAAAGCAATCACCCTCCCTTTTACAGCAATAAACTTCACACAGGATACATGAAGCCTATCTGAAGTAGTTCCCTGCAGGCACCAGTTTTTAACTCACCACACAGTGAACTGCAGTCAATCTACAAATGTTCCATTTTTATTACAAAGTATGAAAGGCAGAAAATACTGTACCTAATACACAGAAGGCTGAAACTTAGAAAGAAGGTTAAAAAATCTGAATAAAACTACATAGGAAGCAGGAAATAGCATAAAAGGATGCAACATTCCACTTTCAAGCGATTTCAGAAAATTGCCTTAAAATTTACAGAGTTTCAACAATATGGTTCCATGACTCAGGTGTTAAAATCCATTGTAACAAAACCTTTTGTGTTTTCTCCATAAAAATAAAGGAATATAGGGACACTGCAGTTATCCATGTCAACAACATAGGTCTGTTGAATAGCAGGATACTAGGATTTCTCTAGGACAGTATAGTAGCGAAGTTGCAAATCTCAATACGGAAGGTGGAGAAAAGAAGAAGTAAAACTGCTATTGCTTTAACATATTTTAGTGAGAACAAGAAGTCAGGAATCTCATATGGATGTTTGTACAATCATGCTACAAAGATTACACCTTCAGGAAATTACCACAACGGGACTGTGAATGGGAAGAGCAGAAGGGAAAACACACATAAAAGTAAACATCTCCTACTTGACTATTGGTAACAAAAATGCTTCGGCGCAACGGATTTAAATTACATTTTACACTGCTAGCAACCCAAGTTTAAAAAAAGGTTCCTTTTAAATAGTAGATTTCATAATTCATATTTACCAGGTTGTCAAAAAAAGCAACGCATCGCTTCTCAGCTGTACTAGGACTCTGTCACTCACTGGTTCTTGCATTTCTGCCTGTGTTCGGATTTGACAGACTGATCCTCACCTCTAACAGAGGAGACTTGAGAGTCGCACGTCTTGCAAACAGGAAAGCAAACTCCAAGGGATGAGAGCTGGAACACGGGCTTACAGCTACTCATGGCCACAATATTTTTTCAGGAAATAGCTTATTTCTTCATTTTGTTAGATTTTTCTGAAAAGAAATAAACTTGATGGAAGCCACACATAATTTTTTTTATTTTTATGACTATGGATATTCTAGCTTGATGCTGAGTATTAGAGGTTGCACAAAAGGCCACTGAGATACTTGGCAGACAAAGTTATCATCTGCAATCAGGCAGCAGCAAGCAAGTCTCACAAGTGCCTTTGACTCTGGAGTCTGCCATGAATTGCTAGATAAGCATTCAGTGACTGGTATTTAGTTGCATTTTTAATTACTGTTTTTTAGTGCTGGTGAAAGGTGCTGATCGGAAGTTCTGGAGATCTCTTCCTAAAAAATAAAAAAAGGAGTCGGGGCATGCCAAACTGCTCTCCATTTCCTTGAGAATGAGACATTTCTGACTCTTCTCAGGTAAGCAGAGGGAAATACAGCTGCATCTCCAAGTAAGTATGAGAAAGTGCTCTGTAAGTGCCACATACAATTAATTGCCTGCATTCTCTGCAAAGATCAAGAGAAACGGGGATATAGTTGACAGTACATCTTGCCCATTCCAGAACTGATTTTGGACACCTCCTTTTAATATCTGCTGTACAATAAATACAGGCCTGCTCTGGAATATTGGTCTGACAGTAGAAAGCAGGAAATATGTATCAGAGAGAACTTGTGTTAACTGACAGGGTAACACAGTGTGGATTTGAGGTGGTAGGACCGTTTTGCTAAGCAGCAGTGGGAAGACTAAACCCTTCGGTACTTTGATGGAACTTTAACTGTGCAATCTATTGAGCCAAGAGCTTACCCTTGCTGCTGTTCATCCCTTTCAGTATGTCCTGAAAGAGTTAAAACACCACTAACATAAGGCATTGACAAGTTCAAGAATTTAGGTTGTGTGAATTTACAGACAGCAGCTGCATTTTTTCTATCACAAAAAAAAATTACCCGAAGAATCCAGCTACATCTTTACACAACCAACCTGCCACTGCTGCCATCATGTTCAGATGGTAGAAAAGAGGATTCCCAAACACCGTCAAGTTCCTAAGCAAAGGGTGACAAGCAGCACTACGTTACTTGGGTTGGCCTTGCAAGATTGTGTCAGTCTCAGAATACAGAGCTTCAATTTAACATTAACAGTATTGTCAAGTGCTTGTATTTTTGGTGTTCAATAGAAACAGATGAGGGTGCACTAGATACTGACAACCCTAGCCAGTTTAGGATTTCAGTGACTGTTGTATTTAACATTTTATACAAAACATAGACAAATGCCTACCATAAAAGGGCTGAGGAAAAGATGACTCTCCCCCTAATCTTACCAAAAATATACTTGTTAAAGTGCCATCTGCAAGAGAACAAAACAGACACACTCAGCTTTCTTCATTTACATTTAAAACAAGCACAAAAGCATCTGTGAATTCCAATATATCGGACTCCTCCCCTCACCTAGTCTCTGGCAGGCAGTGAGCTACAGTTGAGCCTGATGCAGCTTTCTCATTGCAACACCAGGCAAAAATAGATCTTTTTACTATTATCCAGAACATTCAGGAGAGTAATTATAGCTAAGTTTTGAAAGGATCATTAACTTTGACTTATGAGAGACAATGCCTCCCCCGTTAAGTACATTTCAAGTACATATCAGTCTCCTTTCATATAATTCTTTGAAACCACTGTCTTCCTTCTAAACAGATTGTCAAAGCACTCAAATCCTTGCCTTTTAAATCCCTGCACACAGAAGTACAATTCCCATAGATGCAACCTACCACAGCCCATTTCATTTAGACAATTAACAGAGTTGGCACAGTACACACTAATCTGACATCCAACTTGTTTTCTGCAGGTTTTCACCTCACTAATGAGTTTTACATGATCAAGATCTCCTGGTTGAGAGCCAATATACTAGCAACAGGTTGTCCACATAATAGTAGGAATCTATGGAAAGCTTGGTTTAAACAGAACATAACAACCAGACAATAGCTTAGTACCTTGAATTAATCAACTGGAGACGTGATACAGAACTACTTAAGTCAGAGAAAAATATTTCTGTCCCAGAATCAGTCTTGCCTGTACCAACCATGTGATTTTCTGCTTTGCTAGCCTCACTGATGCTCAGACTTTTCCCTTAATGTTACTTCATACTCAAGGGATAGGAGGCATTTGAAAGCAGTTGCTCTGCATCCTCTACTTGTGCAGTAAGCACAAAATAATTGAGATCAAATATCAAAGTATTTATTTTCATAAACTTCGGAAAAAATAATGCTTCTGGGGGCTTTACACCCAACATAATTGAATGTTAAGCGAGTGAAATATGATAAACTATATCTTCTGATTCACAGGCTACAGTGACAAGTCTCAGGGTTTTATTTTATCTTGCAAATAAACTTGAACCAGCAAGTAGACAGTGAGCTCCCTACCACTGTGTCAGCAGGTGCTGGCAAAAGGGCACAAAGTCTCTCACTTCCTTCTCTATATGGAAGTGCCATTTGCACTACAGAACATCTCACCCATGAGGATTTTCATGTCTTTTCAGTCATTAACCTTTCAAGCAACTTCTTTGAAAAGAAGCTATTTTAAGTAGCATTTCCCTGTTCGAAAACAGCCTCTAGTGATTTCAAATGTAACTTCATATGAAGAATGACAATGGATTATGCCCAAAGCAATATGCTGTAGATCCAGAAGGTACCCCAACTGGCTAAACAAACAGAATATAGGCTTTTATTTAGAATCCACTTGAGCCTACAAGATTCCTTCACTTGCCTTTGACAAGTTTGGAATGAGCACCCAGTTCCACAAATGAACTTCAAGCAGTTTTATGGATGGAAGGACTGACACTGCATTCTCTTCAGGTTCGTAACAGAATTGTTTTCCAAGAGTAGCAACAGCTACCTGGCTATTCAGACTATTAGCCCCTTTATACATGTTCTCTTCTCATCACCTTAGTGTAACAGATTGTATTCCTCTAGGAATAAACTGCATTTGCCATTTGGTATAGCCTATGGAGTCTTTTAGTGACTTCACTTTCAACTAAATTATCTTACGTCTTTTTTAAAGCACAGTTCTACAATTGCCAAAGATGCATTTTTAAGCTAAGCAACAGATGCATTCATCTTTTACTCATGCCATCTATACAGGAATGAGACTTTGAAGCATAAAGGGGACTACAGAAAGTACTAATATTACACGTAGTTCCCTCTTAGTAACACAGCATATTATGCCTACCATTTGTAACTAAACAGTACATGACAAGCCTGTGTCCAATTTTTATATGAGTATCTAAAGCTGTGAGTGCCATTATGTGCTTCTGCTAAGAAAATCCCAATTTTCACTTCATTCTGCATGAGTATTTTCCAGTTTAAGATGAAGTGCTATTGTAAAAAGTGATAACCTAATTGTTTGGCTAACTCCGTTCTGACATCTAGAGCAAATCTGTCTGTGGAACACACTACTCTCAGCACTGCTGCCAATAAGAAAAAACCCTGACCTTCAAGTCAAATCAAGCTTTATGTCAAAAATCCCACAACTGAACACAGAATGTCATTGACAAAACATGCACTTGAACTGTGTTAGGTTCTCTGATATTAAAAGGAGTGATGGAATAAAGCTGTCCCTAATGAATTCCTATCAAATTCACAAGGCAGTGCTTTTCTGAGCTCCACATTGACAAGCAGCCTGTAGAAGAATATTTCTGTATGTCCAGAATGACAAAACTTTTCAAATTCTGTTCTGCATTTGACAGCGCTTTCAGTGTCAGCTTCACTGTTTCACAGCAATCGCTTTTCCCAACTTGCCTTTCCTGCATAACTGACAAGATTCAAGTTTGCCAGTGTCCTACTATTTATAATGCTGCCTCCAGTTGCAGGTGAATACTCATTAGGTGGAAAGGCCATTTTGACAGTTTCTGACATTTACATCAAAACTCAGCTGGTATACCTTTACAGACCAGCTATGGTTGTCATGTCTTCATTTGGGAGAGTACTGTGGAGCATTCATCCGAGTAGCTATGTTATCAACGAATATTTTTATCTTGCCTAATCCACTCAGCTTTGATTGAAAAGTATTACTGTAGAGTGATCCACTATTCAAAATGGAAACAGAAGCCCTTGGGCACATCCCCAAAAGATATGATGGCGACAAGTGCCAAACCTTAGCCTCAACGGCATGGTTTCTTTCCTTTTAAATCCATCTTTGTGCGTTGCATTAGTGAATAATTTCTTTCAGAGAAACAGCTTTCATTTGGATAGCGGACCAGCTTTTCCAACTCATCTCGCTCATTCAACAAGACCTGACAGTACAAAGCAAATACACTTCGGAAAAAAGATTGCTTTGTACTCCTTTCGAGAACTCCCAGGAACACAGGCCAAATGCAAAGAACCTCCAAGGTACAGGCTAACCATAAAATCTTGCTCATATTATTTGCCAATCAAGCAAGCTACAAAGTGTGAAACCATTTTATTTTGGTTTAGATAGTAAGTCTTCTGAGGGGAAATCATTTGATTGGATGTGTCAATCCCAAGTCCATTACAAACCACATTTTTTTCAGGAGTCATTCACCTCCTGGGAGCTTAAGTCACGCACGTATCTTCTTTCTGAAACCTATTACCGTTCTGTTAGCTAACACAACTGCAGGATCACACAAATTCAGTTATAATTTAAAAATAAGGCCTACCATAGTAACAACTGCCTCTAGCATCAGAAAAGTGTAAAGAAATTGTGCAACAAGTACTTGTACTTCACAGCACCAGAAAATTCTGCCCAGGTAACCAGGTATAGAGAGCCAAGGCAACAGTTAATCCTGGCAGGCCTGTACTGCCAGCGAGCCTGCAATGTTGTTGTGATTTGTATCAACAAATAGATCCTGCTTTGGGCGTATGGAAGTGGATCACATATCAAAAGTAAGAATTAGGGAGGAAAAACCTTACTCAATAGAAAGCCCAATATATAAAAACCATACAAATGTTTAAACAGTTTAGAGGCAGCAACAACAGGAATGATAAAGATTCCTGCCAAGGTGGCTGTTAACATCAATGTCTTTTTCCCCCACCTTGTTTTGCACCTGCATCTATTAAACTAGTTGGATGTGCTGCCTCAGCTGGCTGACAAACACATGGACATACGCAGCAACTTAAAAGCCTGCAAGCTTATTAATACAGTCAACAAACAAATATACAGAATTTTAACTGAGGGGGGGAAAAAAAAAAAAAGAAAACCAGAACCCAGAAGGTCCAAGAGGCTCAGCACGTCTCTGCATTTTAGAGTCCTGGAGAGACAGGAGACACCTGCCATTGATTCTTGTAACAGTTTCTTGTAACAGTAGATGCAAAGCAACAACAGATACTGGCCACTTGACTTGTGTTGTTCTTACTTTAGAGGGGAGGGGAAATTATACAGCCCTGCCTCAAGGTGGCATGAAGCAGTAAGGTTACACTCTCAAAATCTCCAGGCAGTTGTTGTAGCAGATAGCTATCCAGTCTGGCTGAGTTGATGCCCACTGTACATTGTTGATTTCTCCCTCTGCTGTATAGGCCAAGATAGGGTCCTCAATGGCGCGAGGCATTTGCTGGATATCCCAGATGAGAGCCTGATGGTCATCCGCTGCAAATGGAGAAGAAAATCATAAGTAGAATCAAGGTATAACGAGGTCTCCATACATGACTACTAACAGGCGTATAGTCCAAGAAGCTATATAGGGTATGGCTGTTGCAGTCCTGATGAGTATTCAAGCCAGAGATACAATGATACAACTATGCTCCAAAAAAAAAAAGCTTGGATCATTATTAATTATCCAGAACAGAGTTGAAAAACAAATGATCAGTGGAACTCTCATCAATTGAAAACATTTAAGAACTAGATTGCAAAAAAAAAAAAGGAGCATTAAAATAATATAGCTTAGCCGAAGCAGATGCATAGTTTGGGCTCTGGGCTCACTACTTCCACAGAATAAGCTCCAGTAGGTGTCTATTTCCATAAAAATTTTAGGAAAGTCATTAATAAAGCGCTTCTAAACTGCAGGTATTCTTTAGCAAAAGGCAGGCAGAGAACTGCAGAAACTTTTGGAGAGAGAGGATTTTGCAAATGCAGTGAAAGACACTCAGGGATTCACCAACGCAGCTGGACAGGGATGGATCACACTTACCTGCTGTGCAAATGTGGCAGGAAGAATGAGGTGCCCAAGCAATTCCATTTACACATGCTCTGTGGTTGTTTAACCTGGCAACAGGAGTGCAGGGAACTCTGACATCTAGAATCACAACCTTCAGAAACAAAAACCAACTAAATTAATAACTTGCATTTTTTTTTTATTTGTTTCTTCAGAAAACCAAGTATTTTGAGCTAAGGCTATAAATACAGCCCTTTCCTAAAGGATGCGGTTGGCAAGCAAACACTGTTCTCAAAGAATAGCTTCTAGCTGGTTCATGTGTCTTAAAAGGAGTCAGACTTCACAGGGAGGGCTCGCGAGTTATGCAACAAGGGCAAACGAATTACGCTTCCCTGAAGCGGCACAAGTGACAAACTAAGATACGCCACCTTGTGCGCTCAGCCGAGAAAGAAAAAAGTGTCTAACACACCTTTAGTTAAGATTTTATGTGAAAACTATTGCCCAGCTGGCTCACAGAGCCCTCTCAAAAAACAGCTGAAATATACATGAGCCATAGAGATCTTCAAGTTTATAATGCCAAAGTTACTTCTTTAACTCCTACTGAAGTTAGTGCACTAAGAATTGGTCCTTAATCATACTCCAGTTCAGGTACTGACACTGCCCCCTTACTTTAAAGAACTGACTACTAATTACTATCAAGCCACCTCCCAAAAAATCACAACCCCTAGCCCCTACAGAAGATGAGCTGCCGCCTTACCTCCATGCCGTCCATGGCCATTGTAGCAAGATAGTTGGGATCCTGCTTATTCCAGCAGAGACGCAGCAATGGATGATGCTGTGGATCCTCATAAATTATGGTGCTGTGTTCCAGATGACGGAGATCAAACATCCTCACCGAGCCATCTGCACCAACTGAAGCGAACATATCTCTCCCACCACCTGCACGGCTAAATGCTATGTCATACACCTGCTCAGTAACAGGACAGAAAAAAACATAACCTTAGTTTTAGTGAGCACACTGCCTCCTAATTCGCAGTAAAATGGATTTTACATATGGATAGCAGATCTAGTTGCGACATTTTCTGTCAAATACTTGATGTTCCTAGCAAGTTTTTAGTTACTACACTTGCCAAAAGGAGGGGGAAAAAATTAAAAGGGTTATGTCATTATAAGATCATTCACTGAAACTAAATACATCAATTTCCCAGACTGAGATTTTTTTATATTAATTGCTGAAAAGTAATATTATGTTAAAATGAAAGAATCTTGCACGTTGTTTATTGTTTTTGACAGTTCATTTCCATTCCAGTTTGATGTTTTAGCTCATTTTTCTAAAATATTCTGGAGCATAGTCTAGTAAAACAAGCATATTCTCAAGTCCAGATTATATGATGAGTAAACAGAGCACTTTTGATAGCCAACAGTATAGTTTTAATTTGGTACTCAAAACTGTATACCTTAATCTTAGATAAATTATCTTTTTGGATCATTAGATTTTTCAAGAAAAAGGGGGAAAACAGAAAAGTTCTGTTCCTTTTCTACCGCTCAAGAAATATGAATGTAAACAAACAAAAAAAGCCGTCACCTCTTTGTCATGTGCAATAAGCTGGGTCTTCACATGGCCAGAGACCAGATTTACTCTTCCCAGAACCTGTCCTGTCTCCAGACCCCAAATAGTGCAGGTTGTGTCAATACTAGAGGTACCTGAAACAAAAACATTTCTATTAGCAAAATTAATATTCTCACAAATTATTTAATCACTTACTGGATTAATGTAATATCCTCCAACATCTACAGATCAAAATAGCTACAAGAACAGCATACAATTAAAATCAAGAATGTCAAACAGCTCACAGTCTACCATGCATTTAAATGACCCAAACCTTTTAGCTGCAGAAATAGTCTTCCACACAGGAATAAAGTGTAAATAGCTCATGTCTACTTCAATCTATTCAGAAGCCTGATGCAACGCCGAGATGAACTTTCCCATCCTCTAAGTCTCATATGCATGTCAAAACCAAAATTCAATCGTAATGTTGCGATTACGTATTATTATTAATTGATTGTTTCTGTGGACTGAAGGTGGGGCTAGTAGTAAAGCTCTTAAGAGATGAGAGATGCAACACACAAAAAATAAATCATGTAGTAAATAATTACTAAGACATATTATCACTGTTAATCTCTGGGCAAATCCCCCTACATAAATGGCTGTACTCTTCTGGGAAACAAGCCTCTGCTGGATCAGTCATCTTGGATTCACAATTTGTCCCATAGGCTATAATTAAACCTTAAGCATTCAGCCCCCTCCTCCAACTGAATTAAGGGCTCCTGGCTTTACTCCTGCTGCTGAAATGGCTTCACAAAAGAAAAAGCTTGGTACATGGTTTTCTATCCACTCCAGAATACACTGAAATAAGCGGAGTTCATTTACATCATTACTTAGCACTACAACAATAGCTCACCAGCCCTGAAGACTGAGACTCCCTATCTGCAAATAAGGAACACCCCTAATCCAACTTAAGTGACCCATTCTGAACTGGATAGGGCACCTTTCAATGCAAAAAAGTCTCCAGGAGCTGCTCAATTTTTTTAAATTTTATTTTTAACCTAAGACAATGGCAGTTTCTATAATGTAGAAGTTTGTCCACTGGTTAGTTATCAAATTAACCAGTGACATGCAATGACACAGCAATCAGTCACAGCCCAAACTTCACCAGATTAAATTCAAAAGCGTGTCTTTTCCACGCTAAAAATGTAGCATTTAGTCAGTCTCACCTAGAAGGTAAGGATCCACTTCATTCCAGTCAAATGATGTTAGTGGAGCACAGAAATCAGAATTCTTGTTATTGTTCAGCAAACACTCCAGCCGGGTCTCTGTTTCACCCACCTTTAGAAAAAGTGAAACATCTGACTTAAATAGCAACATCACATGACTTGTTCCACTTGCACTTCCAAAACATAAGGTGTTAATCCTGGGTTTCTTTCCTCTCAGCTTTTCATCCTAAAGCTCTGGAAAACACAATCACCATCTCTATCTTCAATAAGGTGATTAAACAGCAACTACCATCATAATTCTGCTTCTCCTACAGTCTTCATATTTAGCCACATTATTGCAGTTAAGAAAACAAATTCTCAAATGCTCTGACTTAATTTTGTGTCTTAACCTCCACACTGTCGCAAGGGTAAGACACCCTGAAAGGAAAATAACTCACTTCAAAAAATCTGGTCTTCAGTAAAAATGAGATCAATACGCAACACAATTAATATCATGGTTTATCTCTTTCTATCTATTTACTCACTCTCCACACTCGCAGATAGTCACCACTGGTTGCCAACAGGTCTGGATATACTCCCTTGGTGTCTGGGATCCACATAAGCTTTGTGGTAGGGTAGGGGTGATCAAAGGTGTTCCTGCAAATGAATTCTGAGCTCTCTTCATCCAAACCAACAAGCTGCACCTATAAGAAGACATATTTAAAAGAAAGCATTTTATCAAAATACTCATTTATAATTACAGCATTACAACTGAGTGTATTTCAGAAGGACACCTCCTCTAACCTCAAGGACAATATAAAAGGACCACCATGTCAATGGAATGAGAAATTGTTAAAGCTTGCTTACATGCCTCAGCTATGAAGCAAAAGCGAAGTATACGTAATCACCACCATGCTTTACTTTGAAGAGATGATCTCAAATGAATCAAAATCCAGTCCTAAAGGATTAAAGACCACTCTTCTCTTTTCCACATTGCAAAGCCTAGTTTAAATCCCAGACTTAAAGTGCACAAACATTATTCCAAGTCATCATTAACTAAACTGATGCTAACAATGACATCTTCAGAGAGCAGGACAAGCTGTAGTTTGCATGACAACCACCCACAATTAAAGCCCATATCATGGAGTTCTTGGCCATAACCCTGCAGATTGTGACAGGTCATGTCAGCTAGCTATCAAGCTGTTTTCAGCATCACATTAACTAAAACGTTCTGTCACAACTGCACAAAATTAAGGTACAGATTGTCATCAGAGAGTCAGAAAGTAAAATAGAATTCAAAATTAAAAAAAAAATTGGGAAGCTAAAATATTTAAATAATTATTCAAATGTTTTGTGTGAAAAAAACATGAAAGCAGGTCTGCTGAAAGATTCTAGGTAACTGAATTCCAAATTAGGTTTTTTGCACAGTAATGTGACAGTGGGAAGGGTTAACTTGCCCAGTTGTGAGAGTGATGCAAGACAGAGCAGACAAGAAACCATCTCCACATAGCTTGGTCATGACAACACCTGAAGTAATGCTTGAAGTCCCAGACATTATGTTATTAGAAAAATATTGACATGTCAGAAAGTGTTCATCGAACAATATGGTGCTGGGAGGATATGTTTAACCTAGCAGTGACTACAAGACCTAAACAGGATGAAAGCCCCACTGTGTTAAATGCTGTTCAAACACAAACATCATGGGGACAACTCACTACAATTAGTTTGTAAGCTGCTCATGGTAGGAACTTCCTAGTACTTTCCACACAGCAGCTTCCTCCTGGAAACAGTGGCTTAATGGATTTTTTCTAAGATGTTTACCTGGAAAAATCCTAAATATTCTGGGTTAAGCAATTTGGTTAATAAACTACCATTTAAACTAGATCAGAAGTCTACCATATTTTTTCCACATAACAAAAAATGCTCTTAACAAATGCAAACTTGCGCCCTGCCACAATGAGAAAATCCATCCTTTTCACGCCATACAAACCCCAAAAGACATATTCAAGTATGCTTCTAAAAACTGTGTATTTGTCTGCCTTGCACTCTCTTTATTACAGCTTCTCCTTATTATACTTCACACTCTAGTATGAATCACCCAAGAATCTCCCAATCTTCTGAAGTGATTGACAAATAGCTTTCTAACTCCTTTAGGGATCACAAATACTAAGCGGATTTTACAAAGGAAGCAAATTGTCCTTGGTGATAGAAAATCTTGTGGCAAGGTCAGGATCAGAAGACAAATGACCTCTAATCATTTCTTCTCCTTTGCTTATGCTGTTTTCAGCTCAATATGAGGGTATTAAGCCTACACAAAGCAATCAACATACTCATAATCAGAAGCAAATCTCAAACAGCAAAGGACCCACTTCCATTGGTGTGAATTTATATATTCCTGCACTGCATATTCATGTTTAACCCCTCCTCACATCTGGAGAGAAAGCAATGACTGTGTAGCAACCCAGTATCTTCTGATCTTTGACATTTTTAGGTGCAGGCCAGGTTAGAGAACAAAAATTGCACTAGCAACACTAGAGCTCCTGGCAACTGCTGAAGATCAGGTGTCTGACACTGATTGTCAGACCTGGCAGCAGCCTGTGATAACTCTGAGCAGGAGGCATTGGTCTGCCCAGAGACAGGAGCAGAAGCAGAAAATACTGCTTGAGAAGCTCTATTCTTCCCTAGCTCAGCATATTCAAAGATATGACTCTTCTCTTTGG
Source organism: Calonectris borealis (assembly GCF_964195595.1). NCBI lineage: Eukaryota > Metazoa > Chordata > Aves > Procellariiformes > Procellariidae > Calonectris > Calonectris borealis. Next base: position 7,125,360 of record NC_134333.1, on the reverse strand, counting down.
ATTTGATCACATACAGTGATTACAGAATCCCTCTATTCATCCTCTTGTGCAGGCTGAACACGAGGAGATGGAACGATGGAATTATTTTCAGGACGCTGATTATATTAGAGCCCTGTCTCTCCCTCTGGCAAGTGAGGCAAGATTTGCTGCTGCCAGCTACTGCACGAAGGAGTGCCTGAAGTCCAGCCCAGATAAGACCGAGGTGATGCTAACAGGAAAGTAACTGTCAGTCAGGATGCAATTTGAACCATTCTACATCTACCTGCAACTCATTCCAGTGGGAAAATGAGGACCAGTGTGTTCAATCTCCATTAGTTTTCCAATTATGCTATGACAGTAGGTAGGAATGCTAAATAATTATTTGTTTCTCCAATACATCAAGATATGCTAAAATTGGATGTGGATTTTCCTATCATAATCCAAGCCTTTATCAACTTAAGGCTTAATTGCAACAGCGCACCTGAGTAAAGAAGTGCCTTTAATCAGCATTCCTTAATTTCTAAAAAAATTACATCTCTCTTCAACATGATCCAAAAGAATCAGACGCAGAATTAAACAATACAGAATTTGGTAACAGCTGACTTTTTTCTTGCATGGTTTGAGGAACAGTGAAGTAAGTTCACAGTACTTTTTTTTTTTTAAAAAACTATATCCCTTTAATCTAATTAGTAACTACTAAGAACGACATTTCACACTTATTTTAGGGTCATGTACAATCAGAAGGATCTCACTGCACCAATTAATCTTCAATATGCAATCAATTTTTCTGTGCAACTCTAAATCTTACAGAAAGAATGACCCTCTGGTAAAACAACCACCCTGAACGCTCTCTGATTCGAGGCACTGTTCAGGAGAAGGTGGCAACCTGGGAAGCACATAACCTGCCAGTCTGCTCCAGTGATGGGAGTGAGCAGTGTATAGCACCACGCTCTCTTGTTTCCTAAACTGGACTCCAGTTTTATCTTGCAGATAGATACCAAAATCAGCCTTTCTTGATGTTTTCCACAGATCGCTCCTGATCCATGAAGCCATAGTCAGGAGCCTGCGGAACAGCGTTAACAGTGAGATTTATGAACACCCCCATTCCCTCCCATTACACCAGTGATCCATGAGATGTTATAAAGGCTGACAGCAGTTTCCTAATCCAAGAAGTTCAGGAAACACTACCCCAAATAATTTTTAGTTCTTCCAACTGGAGCAAGTCATCTCTCTTCTTGTATCAGTGATTTGATCAGCAAAGGTGTACAAGCCGAAACAAACTCCTCTGGGGTTCAAACAGTTCTTGGCAACTAGCTTTCTGGTATGCTACACAGCTTATTAGTGCGGGGGTTGACAAAGGTTAGAAGAGTTTGGGAATTGGGGATAGCAGTAAATTAGGGTTTGTCAGTTAATAGATTTGAGTTCCCCACGAAAACAGAGGTGTAAACAACCATTTTATATGTGTAACCCATAAGTACTTCAAGCTCTGGTAATTACTACAGAAATAGAAAATCACAGAGACAGATGAGAAAAGAATCTATCCTCTTTCTTTCACTGTAATTCCCTCACAGTGAGGGCTTCTGCTGCAACAAACACTTGGTACATTAAGTCTTTTTAAAAGCACCTTTTTAAAAGAAACCCTAAAACAGAAGAATAAGGAAAAGGTATATTCACCTATTTGGTTAGATTTTAAGCAAGCTAGAATTGCTATTCCAGACTATTTTTTTTTAGTATATTAAGGGTAAGGAAGAAAACCAGTTCTCTGGAACAAATCATTGCAACATCAGGAACAGAAATGTTGTTTGGAGCTTGTCAGAAACCTCTAAAGATTATGAGAGAGAGAGAGAGAGAGCGCAAAGAAAAAGTTGAAATGAAAATGAGTTTTCATTATCCTTTTAATTAGTGCCAACTGTATCTATAAGTGTATTTTGATGTTAGAAGCTGGCAATATAAAACATCTCAACTATGAAGGGCAAATTATGCAGGAGGACAAAGCTTTCACACATGCCCTGTAAAAATCTTAAATTTCTGCTTACTCCAGAAGTCAGGCTATAAATCCAACTGCTCCAGATCCTTTGCAGCACAATGTTATGGACTACTTAAACAGGGTAACTTCAGTTCTTTCCCTTTGTTCCTTTAGTTATATCACTTACATGGACAGAAGTTGGAGCTGAAAGATTTTACAGCTAGCACGCACCTAGCACAACTGTACCGTATCTGTCCAAGGGTTCCCATCTGGAGCATGAAGCTATTCCCTGAATGTTTCAGCATCCTCTAAAAGATTCAGCAAAGCTGTCAGAGTCATAGTAAGACACCATAAAGACAGTGCAGATGAAACGCCACTCCCAAGCTTGTTCTGGTCCCCAAAGTAAAGGGGACAATATCAATACTCTAAGCAATAACAACACTTGCAATTACTCAAGACAGCTCTCTCTTAACTATTTTCCTACAGTGGAAGGCTGCACTGAAAGCACTACAAAAAGCATCAAACAAGAAAACCACAACCCCCCCCACCACCACTCTTTGAAATATGAGAGATGCAGCAAAACCTCTCAGCAAAGTGAAGGTTATGTTTCACTGCATTTATTGTACAAGTTTAATTTTTAATCGTACATCATCTTTATTTCTATAGCAGCAACATCCAGACTGGCATCTCATTCTCACACAATTACTTTCTAGCTCTTTACACCACATAGATCTCATAGCATGTGGTGCTTATATGGACTGAAGTCAACAGAATAGTTATTCCTGAAGCTCAGAGGTCAAGAGAAGCCCTGGGGAATATTTACAGACAGCAGTAATAGTCCTACACAATTTCTGTCTGCAACAACTGTAAGCATAAAGAGTAGAAAAGAGAGGGGTTGACTCAACTGCTTTACTTGAAGCCTGAACTGAAAAGCAGGCCTGATCACGCTGTAATCAAGAGCAACCCCAGGGAATGGTCCAAACTTAAGGAGGTAAAGGCAACATAAATGTATACCCCCTTATTAACCAATTCTACCACCTCTAAACAAAAACCTGTTTGCAAGTTTGTTATTTTAGCTTCTCAGAGTACAGACGACAGAAATATTTTCAAGTTGGTCTTTAAACAAATTAAATGTTTTCAAGCTCAGGGACCTGCCTTTCCCCAGCAGTACTCCCAGAACCACAACAGTGCTCACCAGCGTAAGGAGACAACTCATACGCAGCCAACTCATACTGGCTGAACTACAACGTGCTCAGTAGAAGTATCATGTCTAGGACTGCTACAAGTGCAGTAATTGTAAGAGATGTCACCCCTGCCTTACCGTCACTCCCTCTTATTACATCCTTGCACAAAGCCCAATCCCCAACACCAACTTTCTGCCATTATTTTCCACAACCTCCATTAAACAGCTTGACAAAGCTATAAAGCACACATGCTATAAACACACAAAGCTGTATTTGCAAAACCTTTAGTTTCACACAAATTTCAGGATGCTCTACAGCTATGTCCATTTCCTCATATCTCTTTTATTTATATGAATTCATTACATTAAAGTCTGTTCAGAAATGACTGCACAAGTGTTTGGAGAGATGAACATGTAGTCTCTATTACCAATGTAAGGTTCTCCACTTATATCTGGCAGAGAAACACTGAAGATATAATCTCATGCCTCATTACACCCTTGTTCTCAGAGCAAAGTAAAGGTACTGAGAAATCAGTGAAAGCGGTTTATATACTTATGAAAAAAGTTATCAGACAGAAGTCCTCCACAGCAAGAAAGTATAACGAAAACAGCACATTTCCAACACAGTCTCGGACACCCTGTATAAGCACAAACTTTAATCCTGGCCATAAACTTTCCTTCAGACTGAAAAAAAAAAAACAGGTATGCTCAAGCTAGGAGACCTTCCTGGCTGAGGAGCAGCCAGCAGCAGCACCCACGGCTCTTCCCACCCCCAGTCCCTCAGCCTCCCAACAGCTGAGGAAAACCAGCCCGCATCTAGGCCAGCACCCAGCACTTCAGGGGAACATCTGAAGGCTCCACACAGCTCCCAGTGCCGAGGACAAGGCAGGAAGACTCCCTCCAGCCACACCAACGGCGGGGCCGTGCCCCGCGCTGGGGAGCCGCTTGAACCACTGGGATGAAGAGAGTCGGCCCCCTCCTCCCCCTCACTCTGCCCCAGCCCCGCCACCCGATGCCGGTAGAGCCGCGCCCGGCCGCTCCCGCTCCCCACCTTGTTGTTATACTCCTCCACGAAGCTTCCCAGCGCCAGACGGAACCGCTTGTCCGGCCGGACGCTCCAGTTCATGGCGTACACGGTCCAGGGCGCCTCATATTTGTAGATCTCCTTCCGCTTCCCGTGCAGCGACATGGCTCGGCCGAGGGGGCCCCGGGTAGCGGCAGGGCTGAGGGGGGCAGCGGGCTTGGCCGAGGGGGGGCCCGAGCTGGGCTCGGAGGGGAGCGCTGGGCCCGACTGAAGGGAGCGGGATGGCGAAGAGGGCCGGGGGAGAAGAGGAGCGCGGCCGGCCGGGGCGCAGCGAGGCCGGAGAGGCGGCGGTGAGCGGGGGAGGCCGCAGCACGGCGCCGCGCCCCCAGGCCCGGCCCCAGACCCCGGCAGCAGCAGGAGCAGCGCGGAGGCCGTTTGGGATTCGGCCCCTCACACAACGGGAACGGAAGCCACGCGGGGAGCCCCGCCCACTGGGTGCGGGTTGGCTGTACTGCCTGTCAGTTAGAGTCTCACCCGTCCGTTTGGCACTCTTCGGTGTTCTATTGGTCGCTTTGCCCTTCATTCCAAACGGACGCTCGCCCTCTGGCTGGGATAACCTACCGTTGCGTTTGACCCCGCCCCGGAGGGAGGCCACGCTCGTTTTCGACATCTTACTGGCTACCAGGGGTCGCAGTGGCGCGAGGCGGAATCTTGAGCCCTTATTGATAATCGATTGGCTGGAAGCGGTGTCAGTCACACCAGCCCGAGGCGGGCGGGGGGGCATTTCAGGTGCACGGCGATGCCGCGCGTTCGAGGCCCGCCTCCGCCGAGAGACGGGCTTGCCTCTAATTAGCTGCAGCTTAATTATGGGGTTTTATTTTTGGTAGCACGCAGCAGTATTGGCGTGTGCCCGGCGCCTTACTGGGGGAAGGGGCGCAGGTGGGCATCGGCTTCCTAGGGAGCTCCTGCCTGGAGCAGGGCAGGCTGAGGCCCAGCATCTGGATTGAGCCCCGGCGGGCAGCTCGGCTCCCTCACGGCCGGGCCGGGTGGGTGCCCCAGGCCCTGGTGCGGGGTGCAGGCGCTCCACAGGTGCTGTGCACGTCCTGGGAAGGCTTCGAGGCCTCCTGGCTCCCTAGGCGGAGGCATGGGGTGGGGAGGAGACGTCCCAGCCCCTGCCAGCGGAAACCTGGGCTGGTGCGGGGTAAAAATAGACTCTTTGTGGGACTGTGCCTGCCTGGGGCCTGGGCAGGGGCTGCCGGCTGGTTTTAGGCCCTGTGGAGCGAGATCAGCTGGGGAGAGTAAGGTTTAACCCGCTGCTGAGGGCAAGGGGTCTGTCCTCGCCGTTTGGGGGCCATATGGGATCCATTATGTGTGATCCTGGGTCCAGCCCTCCTGAAGGAGCAGTCCCATTTGGGCAGGAGCCGTGTCCCCTTCAGCAAGGGATGTAGGCTGGGCTCCAGGTATTGCCGTGCTCATCTGAAGTCCTGTTTGCTGCAAGGACTCTTGGTGTAATCTTTGCCTCAGGTGTGTTTGCGAGGTCATTTTTCATACCCAGGAGAACAGCAGCAGGCTGGTCTTGTAGAAAAGCTTTTGCGAATTGCTGCTGAGCCTGAAGTGCATCCTCTTGGGAAGGAATTGCTCAGAAAAGCCCCCCCTTGACCTGTAAGACCTACACATGGGCTTCATTAGCCCCACACTCCCTGGGTGAAGCAACTGGGGTTTGACCACAGGCTTTTCAGGGGTCTTTGCAAATTAGCACCTGTGCTTTGTACTGCCAGGGATGAGTTCATGGATGCTCCCAACAAACACAGCTGTAATCCACATTAGGTGCCAAAAACATCTTTATTTGCAAAGTGTACACTAAAACTCCAGAGAAAGAGATGCTCACAGTTTTACTACTCTCAAAGGGAGCTTGATACATTACTTGAGCAGGCGGCCTAGGACTGTCACAGCATCTAACCGAACGGCAAGGCGGCAGTGCTAAGTGGGCTTCTCCTACGGGGGATGCTGCGGGAGTCTGCCGGGGAAAGGGCTGGGGAGGAGGAAGCATCTATCAAACCTTTATCAAAAGAGAGAAGCTGGGAAGAAGGGCTGGAGATGAGGTGTCTGGGGCTTTTCGGCTTTCTGGGATTGTGCTTTTGAGTTTTGTGCTTTATGCCCAGGCCGGTGACCAGTTGGGTTTATCTGGGGAGTTGTGGGATGCATGTTGGGGTTTGCAAGGCACGATCAGCCTTGCTGGAGAAGTCAGTGCCCTAGGACTCGTGCTGAAGCATGCTGAAGTGGCAGGGGCTGTTGGCCCTTAGTTTCTCACTGGCAGTCAAATAGGACAAGGATAGCTTCTGTCCTCTGTCCTTGCCATGGGCTTCCCACCTGCAGCTCCCCCCGGTACCACACTGTGGAGATCTCCTCCTCCTCTGTTGACTACCCTTTCTGTTATTCCCACGGGCTCCACTGGGCTAAGCCCAGTACCAACGCAATGGTCCCTGCTCCAAAGAGCTGACAGCAAAGTTGCCTTGCAGCTAAGAGCCGTGGATTCGCTCTCGTCCGGTTGCTATGGCTCACTTGGCTTGCGCCGTTCTCGAGAGGAAGCCTTGGCAAGGAAGAGGCGGCAGGTACTGTTTGGCTTAGCAGCTTGTTGGTGGCCGTAAGAAAGAACTGCTCTGGGTTCACTATAACGTGCGAATGAAATCTACTCTATGGGAACCGCTGGAAAATGTTGACCTCGGAAGCCAGCCACTCTACGCTTCCTTTCACGGTGGCAGAAGACAGCTACAAATTATACCCCTGAGCCAATGGCATTGTCCTCCGTCTTACCCTTGCAGTCAAAATCAACATCAACTGACCGAGCTCGCAGTTGAGGTTCCTCTTGACTTGCTTCGCAGCCCCCACTTCTCTAACTTCCAGGAAGCACTGGGTCGGAGAGGTGTCTCTGAATGTCCTGGTGCTCGGAAGATGCCTCCAAGTGCTCAGGGAGGGAAGGGAAACGAGAGCCCCGGAAGAGTCCCTGGGTATTTGGTGCCCTTTGATGGGGAGGCTCTGGGTTTGGGAGAGGTGGGGAATGGTGCTCCTGCTCAGAGTAGACCGTCATGGTTTCGTCGGATGCCACAGTGAGGTGCATCCCGCTTGACAAGGAGTCCCTGGATTTCAAGTGGAACTTTTCTATCTCCGTGTAGCTTGGGCTCTGGTGGGAAAGGAGGAACCAGGTGGGTTATGGCAAAAGCAAAACAAAGTAGCCACGTTCTGTCCTCACCCCATCAGGCCCTAAGTCCCAAAATGTTATTTTTTGCCTGAGGAAGCCTCAGAGCAGAGGAACCCACTCCCTTCCCTACTGATGGGGCAACCTGATAGTGCTGGAGATGGAAAGCTGTGCACCAAAATCAGCAATGCAGTGGACAGAACCATCTCTAGGTAGATCTACTCCCATTTCAAGACCCCTTGGCTTTGCCTGGACCCGCGAGCGCTTGGCTGTGCTTTGCCTGGAGGGAGGCTGGAGGGAACCGCTGGCCCTCCAGGTCCCATCTGCTTGGGGTAGAAGGAAGCTCGGCCGGTGCTGAGCCAGGAGGGGTGGCCTTACCTGCTCCGGGGTCGTCGTCTCCTCGTCCCCCAGGGGTGCGCAGGGGGTGAGCGGCTCCAGGCTCCGCGGGAGGATGCCGTACATGGCCAGGTTGTGGGAGGACGGTGAGATGGGGCTGTATGCGGGCGGCACTTGGGACAGCTGGCGCTGCAGGAGCTGGAGGATTATATTAATGTCTGACGACATCCTGGACTCCAGCCTGGGGACAAGAGCAGCCCGGTGTTAGCGCAGTGCATCCCGCTGCATCCCACGAGAGCCAGACCCGTGGCTGGGCAGGGGAGGCACCGGGGAGGAGGTGCCGATTCAGCTGCCCAAGGGTGATGGTGCTTTGCCTGGTGCTGCTTGGTGAGGATTTTAGAGAGCTTCAAACCAGCACTGCCAGAGAGAGATCGATCCTGCCGTCTCTCTCCTGCCACACTCAGTCATCCCCTGCCCAATTTTTTGTGGAGCCAAACTGGGATCTGGAGCAGGGAACTGAACAAAGCTAAAACTACCCCGGAGGGGGGAAATAATTGCAATGGTTAGTTTTAATCTGGATCAATTCTCCAGGCTAGCTGCCTGTGCTGACAGATGGGAGCAAGGCAGGTTGGTGCCAACCATTTTTAACTGAGGAACAAAAGGAAATGGAAAAGTAGAATAAGTCCCTTCCTTTTGCCTTGTCCTTGACTGAAACGAGCAGCTCTGGCAGGAGTGGGCACAGCCCCCCTCGCAGGCAATGGTCCTGGCAGCTCTTATGGAGTGGGTAGGAGATCTGTCCCCTGCTGCTGGGCATGGCACGCTGGCAAGACGCTGAAATACGTGTGTGGGCACTGTGGTTAAGTGAGCTTAACATGGGCAGCAGCCGTGGGCGGGAGAGCCAGCCACTCGTGTGGGTGCTGCCTGGTGCCTTTAAACCTGCGACTCCGGTGTGGGCTCTTCCTTCTCATTCAAAAATCATGTCTTTTGTCTTATTTAGAGGGCAACGATGTGCCCGAGGCTCATTTGCTCGAGCAAGAGGATGTTTGCACCTCTTTGCAACAGGAAGAGGAGGCCTGCAAAGGGCTCAGGGGTGAGCTCGTGGGTGATTTCGTGTCTGCGATTGCATCAAGTTTGGAGGCAGCGGCAAAGTGGCAGATCCCAGGGGAGGTGGGACAGTGGCAGACGAGGTGCTGGGCTGCAGCCAGGGCCAGGACTTGCAGTTTGGGAAGCCGCTGCATTTGCAAAGCGCTCCCACCACCTCCTCAAGGAATGCAGGGTACCAGGGGGTCAGGAGGTGGCATCTGCTGCAACAGAGCCCACTGCAGCCACCCCTGGAGAGCAGGAGAAGGTGATGGCCCAGAGCCCCCCTGGGTGCTCTCCAACCCTGTACCCTGGGGACCTGCCCACCTGCTGAGCTGGGCCTGCAGGAGCTCCAGCCTGGATTCGATCTGCCCCGGTCTGTAGTCGCTGTGCAGGGGGATGTCCCGCGAGCTGTGTACCAAGGAGATGTGTTGCAAAGGCTCCGGGTGGTGGTTCGGCCTTCGGTCCTCCCAGAAGGTGAACATGTTGGGGATGTTCATGGGGGTGGCTGGAAGGAGAGGAGACATCTCAGCGCTTCTGTTTTGCATTCCCCAGCCCGCCTCGCATGGAGGTGCTTCAGAGTCCATCACCCAACATGTTCATGGAGAGCCATCACCCTGACATACGTGGTGCTCAGGGAGATGCCATCACCCTAGCACCTGAGGTGCTTATGGGAATCCGTCACCCTGGCACCCAAGTTGCTCATGGACAGTCCATCACACTGGCACCCAACACACCTATGGAAGGCACATAGCATTTGTCCTCTTGGGACAATCCCAGAGGGGTCCCTGGGTGCTGGGAGAAACTGCAGGGCACGGGAGGGACAGAGTAGACACTGCTGGGGACAAAAGGCAGCAAAGACCCCGGGCACAAGCGTGGCTCTCCTCAAATCCACGTGAGTTGCTTGGCTCTGCCCCAAGACAAGGCCACCATGCCCGAGCATCTCTCACCACCCTCCTGCCAGCTTTGGCTGCAGCTGTGGGTACCTGTGTAGGACTGGCTGCTCTCCGCCGCCTGCTTGCCGACCTCTGTGCTGCCAGCACTGGTGGTGACGAGGCTGAGCGTGGGCAGGGCAAAGTCATCCTTTTTGGATGTGGGGAAGGGCTCAGCTTTCGTAGGGCTGCCGGTCTTGGCCTCGTCATCGCTGGTCTGGGAGCAGGGAGTGGTGCTGCTGCCCAGGTCGTCCCACTGGTCCTTACTCAGCGGGTCCTGCGGGTTGGTGAGCTCTGAGTAGGTGTGATACTGCTCTGCATCAGAGATGCCCGTGTCTGGGTCTGCGGGGCAGCACAACAGGTTAATTTGGGGAGTACCGCACATGGCAAAATCAGCCCCCATCCCCTCTAGGGTGCCTGTAGGGCTGGGGCATCCTAAGAAGAGGGAGGGAAGGCAGCGTGGGTGCCCCCAGGGTGGGGACACACAGGCTGGTCTGCAGGGACGGAGGCACTGACAGCCGCCTCTGCTTTAGGGCAGTAATTAAATGATGATCCCGCTCCCCAGCCCTGCAAGCCAGGCTCTGCCGACGCTGTGGGACTCACCAGGCTTGTTGGGCTGGCAAAGGGAATGCTTGCGTCGGCGCACCCGCCGGTAGGTGCAGTCATACTCCTCGCTGAGTGGTGAGCGGGGAACGCTGTCTGCCTGAGGGATGAGAGGGGCTGGTCACCAGGGCAAAGGTGCCATGTTCCATCCATGGGCACCAAGACCCATCCATGGATGCCATCTCCCATCCATAGGTGCCACGTCCCATCCATGGGTGCCATGGCCCTGGGTGCCATGGGGCTACAGCCCATTCAGCATCCTCCTAGGGCTGGTCTCCAGCTCTGGCTCTCCATCGCTGCCCTGTCCCACCCAGTGACTCCTGGATCAGTGGCATAGCTCAAGGGATCTTAGAGGCTGGCCTCGGTGCTCTGAGACTGAGTTGAGGGTGTCAGGGCCATGGGGAGGGAAGGAGCACCCTGAGGTGGGGCAGGATGTCCTGGGGTGGGACAGGACACACAATGAATTTGACTTTCTTTTCTATCTTACCAGGCAAGTGTCTCTGAAAAAAATATCAGGAAAGGACAAATCCAGTCATAAAGTTTAAAAGTCAAACAGCAACGACAAAAACGCTCCAAGCCTTTCATGGATTGCAAATCTGATTATTTAAAAAGCAATTTTCAGAGGAAGCTGGTACCCAACTCAATGAAGCTTGAGAATACTTCTCACTTCAGCAGCATCAAAACATGTGTGTGACCCACTTGCCCGGGCTGGAGCAGTCCTGGAGATGATTTACAGGTGCTGCAGAACAGGGTACTACCGACACGGCTTGTGGGGCCAACTTTTCCGAAGAGCTCAGGAATGGGCAGTATGCACGTGCCTGCTGGGCACGTGGGGGAAACCATAACCCCATGGAGAGAGCCTTGGGAAGCGTGGCTGTTGGCCAATCCACCATCAAACTGAGTGAGGAGCACCTGTTGACATCCTTGCTTCAGCCCTCCCACTTGCCAAATTTAAGGCATTGACCACATCCCTCCCTGGGACAGCCCTGGCACTCACATCTCGCAGGTTAAAGGTGATCTCTAAGTTGCTCCAGAAGTTGTCAGAGAAGGCTGGGTACATGTCCAAGACCTCCAGCAGGTCCTCCCGCTGGATCTTGTGCAAGTCGCAGTAGGTCAGGGCCCTCACGTCAGCATTGGACTTCCCTGGGCGGGCGTAGAGGCTGATGGGCTCCCCAAAGATGTCGTTCTTCCCTGTGCCAACAGACAGCTTGTTGGGGGGGGTGGGCACCCACCCCAGTTCCAGATGTACTGGACCAGCAGACCTCACTTTAGACGCTGGGGATTACACCATGAAAGCCATCACTGACAGGGAGACTGAGCCAGGCCAGTGGGTCATCAGTGACGGCTGGGGACTGCTGAGCCATACCCTGCTCTCCTCACGCCTTTGTGGCCTCTCCCTGGCATTTACAGGGGATCCTCCATCCCCTGCCCACTGGTGAGGTCACCAGCCAGATGTTGTCCATGTTCTCCTGGACATGGAGAAGTCCTTCGCCCCTCACCTGCCACCCTTTGTGCACTGCTCATCACCCATCATCCTTCACCTAAAACCCTTTTGCCATTGCCCATCACCCTTCACCCATCACCCTTCGCCCCTTGCCCATCGCCCCTTGCCCTCCCAGAAGGAAGGACTCTTTCACCTAAGATGGCCACCACAATGTCTTCCCGGAGGATCTCAATGGAGCCCCGGGAGATGAAGTAGAGTGTGGTGAGGACATCTCCGTAGTGCACCAGGGTGTCTCCAGGCGGCGCATGAGTCGTCTTGAACTTCATGGCCAGGGCGCGCAGGCAGCCTTTGCTGGCTCCTCGGAAAGCCTTGCAGTTCTGGAGCAGCGTGCGGTTGAGGTGGAGGCAGATGTCTGCCTGCAGGCAGTCGGGGAAGCCCTTCAGCACCTGCGGAGAGCGAGGGAGAGATGCCATCTCACCACGGTCTCTGGGAAGGACCACCATGGCAGCCCAGGCAGGCTGGGTGACACGCAGCGTGACACGGCGGGGCCAAATGCGGAGCCCCCGAGCCCCGAAAGACAAAGCTGCAGACATCTTCTGATCTTCCCTTGGTGGACGCCTGCCTGCCTGTCCCTGGCTTGTATTGCATGCGGCCGGGGGTGAGAGCACTCCTGAGCAATAAATAATAATAACCAGATCAATCTATTTATACCCCCTGGTGACATATCCCCCTTTTCATCTTTCCGCCCACTAATCTTGGCTGAATGAGAGCACAAGCTGGTAACGAGGTGATGTCCTAATTAAACAGCACCTGCCTGAATGCCAAGAAGCAGCACGGGCCAGTTGTGTGCAGCAACAGCTAAATATACTCGTGGCAAATATCTCGCATTGAACAAAAACTAAATCTGAAGGTGAAATCAAGGTAAAACTCACAATATAGGGAAAGCTGCTGCCACCGACGGCTCATGGTGTCAGGGTAAAATCCACCTGGGTTTGGGGTTTTTTTGGAGAGCAGTGTACGGCTGCGGGGTCCCCCTTGCTCTCTTCTAACACCCTGCTGGTAGCCAAATCTGGGACAATCAGGCTGGGGCCGGCAAGCAAAGCTCATTCCCAGCTCCGTTATGATCTCACAGGCTGGTGGCAGTGCCTTAGTTTCCCTACTGGGAAATCAGGGGTGGACGAATTGATCAGGCCATAGGATGATTGATTAGATCATATTGCATCTCAGCAGCATCCAGCAGGAATCGGTGTGAGCGGTGGCACATCCAAGCCGCAAGCTCAGCTCGTCGCAGGGGATTTGTGACCTGGGTTTGCACTAAGCCAGGAGAACCTGTGCTTGGTAGGGTGCCACGGCTTTGCTTCTAGTTATTGCCACCAATGTCCAGCCCAGGGTGGCTCCTCCATGGGAGAGGTTTAACCTGAAGCTCTCCCAGCAGCAAACCCACAAATGCTGCTTAGTTGTTTAATGAGGCAGCAGCAGCTGAAGACGGAGAGGTTGAATTCATGCAAATCCACATCCCGATAGTGCCCAGGGATGGAGAAGGATCAAGTCTTAGGAAAAAAGGGAGCATGAGCTGCGAATGAGCGGGCTAATGGCCTGCCCAGGACCGAGAGACGGGGAGTACCAGGTCCCATCTCTCTCCTTGCCTTGTCCTTTCTCATTCTTCTCTCTGCCTTGCAGCCAGCTGAGCCAGCACATTCGTGCTCTCGTGAGCCGAGTCCTGCCACCCCGGCCCCAGCCCGGGACTCCCCGGCTGAGCCCCCTCCTCACCCCCACGGTGCGCCGGCGCCGTTGGCACAAGCCCTCCCCGCCAGGCTCGGAGACACGGCGCCTCTGCAGCGCGGCTCCACCATTGATCCCCCCTTTGCTAACAAACAGCCGCCTCTCCGGGCTCTAATTAAAATGGATCGAGGTTTATTTAAATGCCCTCTTTTCCCTGCCGCCGAGAGCGGGATGCGCTTTGCTTAGCAACCGGCAGTGTGGAGAGGAGCTGGATCGATACCGGCTCCACGGCTCTGTGACACCAACAGACACCGTCCTGAAAGTGCTCGGCGCCAACGGGGGCTCTGAGCTCCTCACCAGCGCACCGGCACCAAACCCGCTCTCCGGCCAAGAAATGCCATCATGGCCCCGCAAAACCTCTGGGTAGATGTGGAGGGATGACAGACAGAGGGGGAGAAGGAGAAAGGAGGATGCAGGAGGCGGACGGGCAGACAGACTCTGTCTCCAGCCTCCCAAGTCTTCTCCTGTCTCCTCTCCCCCCTGGTCGAAAGGATGGAAATGTTTGAGTGGACCCAGAGCTGGACTCCAGGTTGTTCAGGACAAGGTGCCGTGAGGACATGGGGCCTCCCCGCCCTGTACTCACCGCATTCATGTCGATGCCGTTGGTGTAGGACCAGGCGTGCTGGAAATACTCCTCCAGGCGCTGGCGCAGGGGGTTGGGGATCTGGTGGAAGCGGATGAACTCCTTAACCCGCAGCATCTGCGTGTGGTAGCGGGCCGTGCCCGAGTACAGGCGCTGGATGATGGCAGAGACGTTGCCGAAGATGCTGGCGTACATCAGAGCTGCAACGAGAGGGCAGGACTCAGCAGGACATGGGGAGATGTATGTCCAACTACCTCAGACCTGGAATCAGCGGGTTTCCGAAGCCCATATCTACCATGGACCTGAAACCAGCGGGTTTCTGAAATCCATATTTCTATCTATCTCCCCATCCATTTGTCTGTGCAGAAGAGGCATAAAACCTCTTAAACCCCATATGCTACAGCCTGGCCGGTCTCTCCCTGTTTCTTCCCAGAGCAGCCCCTCCAACCTCCAAGGCAGAGATGGGGACAGCGGGACACGGGCAGGCACTCACAGCCAATAAGCATGACACAGATGGAGAAGATCTTCTCGGAGTTGGTGTTGGGGGAGACATTGCCGAACCCCACGCTGGTGAGGCTGCTGAAGGTGAAGTAGAGGGCAGTGACGTATTTATCCTTGATGGACGGGCCAGAGGAGAGGTCGCTGTCATTGTAGCGCTTGCCGATTTGGTCACCCAGGTTGTCCAGCCAGCCGATCTTGTGCTCCATGTAGGGCCGCTCCACGTTGCCGATGGCGTACCAGATGCAGGCCAGCCAGTGGGCGATGAGGGCGAAGGTGCACATGAGCAGGAAGAGCACGGCTGCTCCATACTCGGAGTAGCGGTCCAGCTTGCGGGCCACGCGGACCAGGCGCAGCAACCGGGCGGTCTTCAGGAGGCCGATGAGGGTGGTGGTCTGCAGGGAAGAGGTGAGAAACCTCAGGGACAAGCAGGAGATAAATCTGGCCAAAGGCATGTCTCCAGCCTAGCCGTGCTCCCTTTGAAGGATAAAACTGCACTTCTAGAGCATGAATCACCTTGTCCTGGAGGTGACATCTGAAATAGGTTCGATGAATCATGCTGCAGAAAGGGCAGTTTCCTGCCGCTGACCATAAAGGGAACAAGCCCTGGGATTACAGGTGAGCAAGTGAGAGGAGCCAATGCCAACCCCGTGTTTCCTGATGGGTCCTCACCTTGCCAACCACTGCTCCCAAAACAGCTGCCTTTCACCCCATCCCACAGGCTCTCAGCCAAGGTGGGGCTCCAGGTAGCGCAGTAACCCCAGGGGCCATCCCATTGCCAACATTTTGAGTCTGGCTGGCAATGCGACCCCAAATTCGGCCTCTCTAGCGTATGGGGCCAGTCCCTAAGCCGAGCTCCCAGCCTGCTCTGCTGGGCCAGCCCCAGCAAGGGGAGTGGGTGCAATCAGACGCTATCTTAGCACTTACAGCAGGGTCTGAGTGGCTGTCTGACCCTACTAAATAAAATCCCAGGTCCCAGCTGCTTAATAAAAACCTGTAATGACATCCTTGCCCATCCCTCTGACTAACCACCCCTCTCCTTGCAGATCTAGGATTAGATCCATCCACCGCTTATATCAAGCCAGCCATATCCCTCTCTTTCTCTCCCACACATCTCTCCCCATCCATCCATGAGTCCCCTCCTGTCTTGATGGTCCTCCAGGCCCTGCCTGTACCTCATCAGAGCCAGAGCGGAAGATCAGCAGGTCAAAGGGGATGGCGGCGACCATGTCGATGAGGAACCATCCCTTGAAGTAGTGGATGGCAATCTTGCCAGGGTGGCTCACCACCTCGTCATTGATGTTGACGTAGGTAGTGCGGAAGTTGATGACAATGTCCACGATGAACATGATGTCCACGATGAGGTCAATGATGTTGAGTGGGTCACAGGAGTAGCTGCAGTCCCAGTGCTTCTCCTCCACCTGCTCCTCATTGAGCAGGAAGGCAGCCGAGTAGGGGGTGAAGACAGCTGTGTAGATGACCAGAAGAAGGATGAGCCAGTCCCACACGGCCTTGAAGGGACTGTAGTGGAGGATGGTCCATCGGTGGATGCGTGGTGCCTGCAGCTTGTACTCGGGAAGGACGTCAGCGCCCAGGGACAGCACCTGCCAAGAGATGGGTGTGAGAGGGATGGGAGACCAGGAGAGAGGTTGGATAAGGTCAGGAGCCAGGCAAGGGGCTCCCATGTGCTGGTAGGGCAGTGAGGAGCATGCAGTGGGTTTCCTACATCCTTTACACCTTTGTCACCTTCATGTGTGTTTATCCAGGAGGCCACAAGGTGAGTTGCCCCCTATGGCTGACACCAAGGTCCAATTCTAATGGCCAGAGCACCCTTGGGGCAAGTGTTTACCTGCTTTATGCCTTTCAGACCCTACCACGCTGGCAGGGAGGAAAGTGCCTCCTGCCATGCCTCCTTGTGCCTTCAGCTCTGTGCCACCAGCCCAGGAGCTGCTGGGTGTCCCTGGCACAGGGCTCTGGGGACAGCAAGCCTGGAGATGCAGTCCCATGGCTGTGGCATGGCCTGGCCCCAAAGGTGATGGCACGTTAGGCAACCCACGAGCCTTGCATTGTGCCTTTCTTGGCCCCAGCAGGGACCTTCCCCTTGATGTCCTTCTGGCACAGCTGTCCTCCAAGCAGCGGGGACAGCTTGGGCCACCCAGAGCAAAGCCTGGCCTCGGGCAATGCCCATTTCCCATCTGAGCATCCCCAGGGAGGGGGTGACCTGCGGCCACCAACGTGCAAACACCATCTCATGCACGCAGGCACCCTCCCGTATTGTCATGTGTCCCTAGGTCTGTCAGCCCTCATGGGGACACGCTCCCACAGCACCAGTGAGTCCCCACACATCCCAGCTCCCCCCTCCAGGACCAATGCCAGCTCCTGGTGGGCTCTGAAGCCACTCTGGGGACACAATGCAAGGAGCTGGGAACCGGGAGGGCTGGGGCTGTCCGGCTTTGGATGCTGAGAGACGGCATGAAGGGGCTTATTTGGAGCTGGGGGCAGCCGGAGCCGCCCTGCCTGCCCCTGCCGCTCCGTTGTCCCCTGGGTGTCCCTGCGGTGCTGGCCATCAGTGCCACCTGCGGAGGAGGGCGAAGGGCACCTCAGTGCCCTCTCCCCGCACCGAGCTCCCAGCTAAACGGGTGCTGTTTGCCGGGCTGCAAAGGAGGGGAGAGAGGAAGCTCCACATGCCCCGAGGCCACGGTGATGGGCACCACCACGATTCTGGCAACAGATCTGGAAGATGGGCCTGATCCTTCCTGCACTGACACCCACCTTGTTCAAGGGTTCAAGGGCTTCCCAAGGGCTCCTGGTGCTGCAATCCAGAGCGGATCCAGCCCCGCAGCCCCATCCCACCACGAGCAGCCGCTCCCACATCCCGCAGCCCCGGGACATCGGTGGTCCCGCACCCTGGGGGTACCCCTGGCTCCTACCTGCCTGCAGCTTGCCCGGCGCCCCAGGCGGCAGCTGACCCTCGAAGTCCGGGTGTCCACCATGGGGGCCCCCAACCCCGCGCGCCCAGGCAGCGATCGGCACGGCGGGTGCAGCACCGGCATCGCCCACGCAGGCACGCATACACTCGGCCAGGCGGGTGGGAGACACGCCGCTGCGAAGGGCATTCAGGAGCCCGGTGTGGATTAATCAAACCCAATCGATGCTGGGGCCCCCGTGGGGACGAGCGCGCCAATGGGGCAGCAGGAGCCACCGACGTCGCTAGCGGACGGAGAGGGGAGGGATTGGAAAAAGTGACCCAAACGCAATCGTTGCAGAGCAGAATGAGGCACCGGCTGGGCTTGGGGACCAGCTCCTGCGGGGATGGCGGGGAAGGGGACAAGGCAACGCTGGTAAAACACTTGGTCCCAAAGCTAAGACGTGCCCAGCAGACCCGAGATGGGCTCCTACGCCTTGGGTCTGGGAAAACCAGCAACGCTCCCACCCTCAGCAGCCGAATACCCCCGTCCTGCCCGGCCGGAGGCAGCCCTGCGGGGCTAGTCCTGAATTCGGGCCCCCGAATGCTGGGATGCCTGCCCTGCCCCTTGTCCCTGCTCCTGGCACCCGGCTTTTGTGGCCGCTGCAGGTCAAGCTCTTCTGCAAGAGCAGGTCAAGCCCTGTTGTTTTCCAGGCAGGAATTAATAAAAAACCACAACCCCAAAGATTTGAGGCAGAAAAGGGAAAAGAAACAACACCCAAAAGAGCATCCAAACCAATGCAGAGCCAGGGAGCAGCTGCAGCCTTGTCCCTCTCTGCCCCTCGGGGACGGGAAGGGCTGCGGGTGGCACCCTTGGGTGGCCTGGGTGGCCCCGGGAGTCTCCGCGGGTGGCAGTGCTGGGTGCCCCCCGTGGCGATCCCGCTGGGTGCCCCTTCCCTCTCCCCCTTCCCCCTCCACTTACCGGCTTCAGCTGCAGCCGCAGGCTCATGGTGCGGGGTGCTGGGTGCTGGCAGCGGGGTGCTGGGTGCCGGGTGGTGAGTGAGGGAGCGAGGCAGCCGCAGGAGGGAGGAGGAGGAGGAGGGAGGGAGGAGGGAGAGCAGGGTGCGTGTGGGCTGTGGGTGACGGAGTGGGGAGGCTCCCATGGCCCTGGCTGTTGCTCGTTGCTCGTGCCCCGCGGGGCCCAGCGGCCATGTGCCTTCCTCCTCCCTCGCCCCGTGCTGGGGATGGGGATGGGAGGGGGACACCGAGCTGGGGAGGGGGGCCAGGCCAGAGTCACCAGGAGATGCTCAAGCACAAGGGGCTGGGCAGGATCAGGCCCACGGTGCTGGCTGCAGGCAGGCACTGACCCAGTGTCCCTCCCAGCACGTATCCTGACACAACTCAGCCCCCCCATCCCTGTCCCCAGCACCCTCCTGCCCAGCTCCACAGGGCAGCTCGGGGGGACCGGGAGAGGTGCCACCTGCAAGATAGGACCCCAACCTGGTGGCACTGACCCCACGGTGTCCCCATGTGCCTCCAGCCATGCCCCGGAGCCGCAGCCTTGGCAGGCTGAGCCCGGCACATTCATTGCACTTGTGACCCGTGCTCCCTGCTTGCTCACTGCCGGGCCGGGCCCCCCCGACCAGCCTATGTCTGCCTCTCCCCCCGCCAGCGGGTATTTTTAGACGCCGTTAGCGGCGTCTCGCTGCTGTCTCTGCCTCACCCGTGAATTATTTAGTGGCCAGGAGTGGGGAGCTGTGGCTTGGCGGGAGGCGCAGGGGATGTCAGGGTGAGGACAGGCAGGACGCCTGGGTCCCCCGAGGCCATGGGGAGATGCGGCAGGGACGAGAGGTCCATCCCATCCTGTCCCACTCCACCCCACCCCGTCCCGTCCCATCCCACCCCATCCCACCCCGTCCCATCCCACCCCATCCCATCCCACCTGGAGATTTAAGGCAAAGGGAGGATTGACCTTTGTGGGTGCCGCACGGTTGCACCGCGGGGCCCTGCAGCCACCACCCCGTCAGCTCTGATCCCATCACCCCGCAACCAGCTAACGACCCCGCATCGAGCAGCCGGCGTCACCCCAGCACGCAGCAGCGGTCCCCGGTGCGTGGGTGTCCCTTGTGATGGGGACGGGGGCGTGGAGGCTGCTCGCCGTCCCGCTGGGGGGGCATTCAGGGACTGATTCTGGGTCACTGCGGTCACCCCCAGATCAGAAGGACTAAGCGGACTTCGGGATGAAGGGGACAAGCCGGGGGGATAACAAGCCTAAAAACTGCCCCGTGCCGTGGGGAGCGGGGAGCCTGTCCACCGTGCACGGAGGCCGCGAGGGTAGAGGTTTGCTGGCACCGAGACAGGAGGAAAATCCCGCAGAGCACCCTGCTCCGATGGAGCAAACTGTTAAGCCCGGAGGCTTTTCTGGGGTCAGATGGCTGCATTTTCATTAAATTGGCCCTCGGCGGCTGCTGGCAGCGGTGGGAGGTGCTCTTCGATGTATTTTGTACATCGTGGCTCTCCCGTGCCTCAGTTTCCCCACTGGTAAGAGCTCCCTACTCGGGATCGCAGGATGCAGCAGCACTTTTCACACACACCGATGTCCGTGTGTCCCCCACGGTGACAGTACAGTGCCATGCGTGTCCCTTTCGGTGACAGTGCACTGCCACAAGTGTCCCCTGCAGTGACAGGGCAGTGCCACACGTGTTGGTGACAGTGCAGTGCCACCTGCTGTCTCCCAGGGGATCCTGTGGCCCTCGGCGTGGCCACCCATGCTCCCGGCGTGGGGTCCCCAACCAAGCGCCTCGGGGCCAGCGGTGCCCCGGGGGCTCCATCCCCGGCGTTGGGGTGGCCAGAAACAGTGGCCAGAGCCTCCCCCACAAACGAAGCCACATGCACACATGAACATGCACACGCGTGTGTCCCCTCCCAGGCCACCATCACACCACGAGCAGTTCATGCCGGTGTTCCCCTGGCCACAAATTATCAAAAATACTGATTTAGGGAAAAAAAAGAGCATTTCAACCATTCAGAGGAAGAGATAAAAATCAAACACAGGGATACTGGCATTTCCTAGGATGGAAACTCCAGGTATCACTGCCCTCTCTGCTCCTCTCCTCCAAAAGCCACAGGAATGGTTGTGACTGTACCCTGGCAGCAGCATCACCACCCCACCGCTGCCTTGGTGGCATCTCACCACCCACGTACCTGTGTGACCTTCTCGGTGACGTTCTGGGTGCGCTCCATCACCTTGTGGGGAGCAATTATCTCGATCTCCGTGGTGGAGCCTGAGCGGTGCTTCTCCAGGTTGAACTCCACAAAGTTGAGCGTGAACTGGGGGATCTGGCTGATAGTCCGGTACTTCATGAGGTCCGAGTCCGAGGTGGAGTTTGGGGGGTTGGGTTTGACGTGGGAAGCCTCTGAAAGAGGATGGAGAGGAACGTTGAGAAGGGCAGTGTGAGCAGGAGCCAATCTGCAGAGCCCTGACCTCAGTGTAGGACATCCAGGAGCTGGGGACCACACAAGGTGCCACCAGGAGGTACCAATGTCTGCCTGGCCATACAGGCTTGGCTTCTTCAGGGTGGCTCAGACATGGGATGCCCAACCTGAGATGCCTGAGAGGGGGCTGCCTTTCAGACACATCACCCATCTTTTCACCATTAAACCTCCTTCAGGGGACTCAGACCAGCTGCCAAAATACAGAGGCACCCAATATCCTTTGCTACCCCTGAAGACTGTGGCGGGTTGGGGATGAGACCCACCAGGGAGGGATGCCAAAACTGGCATGAAAACAGATGAAGGAGGAGGTGGGTCTCCTCCACCCTTGCATGCTTCAGCCTGACCAACACAGCTCCTGAGCTGCTGCCTTGGTTTTTGGCCACCAAACTGAGCCAGGAGCTGGATGATGTCCCCACTTGGATATATCCTCCACCCCCAGGCTCCAGGCAGGGAGGTCAGAGCTTTCTCTTGAAGAAGAGCTGTAGTGGGGCTGGATCCCGGCTGGATCCCTGGGGACCTGGGGACCTGCCTCTCTGGGTCACCCCATGCAGGACCAGGCAGGAAGCCCCAGAGGTGGTTGGTTCATGGTCAGGCCTTGTGGCAATGTGTAGTCATGGAAGGGAGCATGTACCCACACCCAGGGCTTCAGGAACATCCCCAAGCTCCATAACCAGTGTGTCCCAACCTCTCTATCTCCTACAGGCAGGGCAGGGTTATATTTTCAGTTTTCTACCCCTTCTATCCCTTGCACTCCGACATTGACCCAAGAGGTGTCACGGGCAGGAGGTGTCTGAAGACATTGTGAAGGTGCCCAGTTAGCACCAGCCATCCTGCTGCCACCCTTCTCCTCCCTGCTCATTCCCCTTCCCTCCCTCTCCGTTGTGTCCCCTCCGGAGGGTCCGTAACCTGTGACTATTTGAGGATCATGATCCCCCACCCCATTTTCTCAAGCCAGACTCCGCAGACTGATCTCTCTCCATCCCCAGTTACTGAGGCTTCTCTTGCCTGACCTCCATCTTATTTGTCATCATCTCTCTCACGAGAACAAGTCTGGATGTGAACACCATGGTGGAGGTACGTTTCCTCCAGTCCTACAGAGTGGCCTGGCCAGTGTCTCGTCCACCTCCGACACATGGACACAGCTCCCATTGCAGACCCCTTCCCTCCCTCCCGGGGAGGCGGGACGGCATCGGGATGCCCCTCGTGTGGGGCAGCCAAACGCAACCTCAGGCGGTCTCACATCTCACGCACGACACCATGGGTGGCTCTACCCAAAGAGCAGGACCTGCCTATGCAGGGAATCACACGGAGACCAGCGGGTTTTGGGGAGAAGACCCCAGCTTATCTCCACGTTGCAGAGGGAAAAGCAGTGCAGGGTAAGAGACCTCCCCCCCGAGACGTGCCGGGGCCATCGCCCGGGACCGTGGCTCCCGCAGTAGGACCGACAACTCCGGGGTTTTTCCCCTACCTGAGTTTGCCCTCCTTTCCCTGAATTTTCTCTGGAATTCAGACCTCGCAGCCTCAAAGTTGTCCAAGGAGGAGACCCTGCGGAGGCTGTGGAAGCTGCCCCCAGGGCGAGACCGAAAGAAACCCCACGCAGAGTACGACCCTCGCGGGCCCACCAAGGGAGGCTCTTGTTTCGGGGACGAGTGGTGTAGGGTGGGGTCGGCCTCCAGGCTCGGCCTCCGCTCCTTTTCCAGGAGGGATTCGGTCTCTGACTGCACACAGTTCTCCTTGGGCGATGTCTTCAAGTCCCTCAAAATCAGGGAGTCACCACCAGGCTTTAAGACAGCCGGGAGAAAGCGTTTTATTAGAAGGAGTCCTCGCGTGCTGGGGGGGGGAGGAGGGGGAGCCGGGGGGGGGTAAGAGGAGGGGCAGAGGGCTGGGAAGCGCTGCGGTTCCTGAGGTCACCTCCAGCCGGGACCAGGACCTGCTTTGCGGTGGGGCGACCGAGTCCTGGGGACTTGGCAGCTCCTACCTCCTACCAGCCCCTACCGGAGGCTGGGCGGCCGCGGGGCGGTTTGCGAGGCGATGCTGCGCAGCTGGGAAGCAGGCCAGAGCGAGAAGAGAAGAGGAGACCCTAGGGGTAGGCTTGCCTGGAGTACCTGCCCGGCCATGCGCTTTTCCGAGGTGTCCCTACGTCCCACCACCGGACCTGCCTTTCCCTCACCCACTGCAAGAGCTCAGGCCACCACCGAGGGTCGGTGCCCGGGGTCCTGTGCTGGTGTCTATGGGGGACGATGTGCTCTGCACCAGGAAGCATTGGAGAAGCTGCTGGGCTTGCCAGTTGGGCCGTATAGGGTCCTCCCTCTCCTACAGCACCCCTTGGCCGTGGCTAAACCTTTTTCCCTGGAGACCTAAAGAGTTTCCAGCCTTTAACGACTTCTGCAACGGGGTGCACAAAGCAACCACCTTCTGGGGTAGAAATCTATGGGTCTATGCCCACACCAGTCATACCCACGGGAGGGAGTGGGATTTTGCCTGCGTGCCCAAGGTACGCTCTGGCACTTCTCACCATCCCTAAGGACCTTATTGCAGGTTTTAGGATGGAGTGCCTGGAGGGGCTGGTTGCCGGCTGCTCCTGCGTCTGCTGGGCTGCCCTGACTTGGACCAGGCTCCACCAAAGTGGTGGCTCCTCAGGTTGTCCTCAATGCCCATCTTCCACGCGTGCACATCTGAAACATTGCAGTGCACCATGCAGCTTCAACCTGGGCTACCCAGAGCCTTTAGCAGCGCTGGTGTCTGTAGGAGCGACATACCCAGAGCATCTGATAACGCTATAGATGTCTTCAGCTTGCCATAAGCACAACCTCTGAGAAGACAGGCACCTCTCACCTCATCATAGCTGTAATTTTGGGAAGCAGCTTTATCCAGGCTGTCTGGATACGCCCAGCACAGCGAGAACCTGGCGCCTGGGGATGCGTTAGCAGAGCAAAAGCCTCCTGCCCACAGCCCTGTGCCTCAAGCTGCAGCGTTTCAGAAAACAACACGTCTTTGCCCGGAGGAACCTTGAGTACTTTTGAGAGTCAAGAAGCCACCAAGAACAGCAATCTCTAAAGAGCTCCCACCAACATTTTTCCAATCTCATCACGTCAGCAACGACAGCGTCACCCTCCATCACGGAAAGCAGTCTTTGCTGAAGGACTCAGCCTGTCCCCTGCCAGGATAACGCGGGGAAATGCGGTGTCAAGGTTTGCCTGCAAGTCCCTGCTCAGACCGGACCTCTCCAGTCTCCTGCAGTCACCACCACGTCCCCTCCTCGGGGTGGGGACAACTCCCTGGAGCTCCATCATCCCGGACAACTCGCACTACGGAGCCAGACCTTCCTCCCAGCTTCGGCAGCCGCACCCGCCGGCTCGGCACATCTCCCGCTCCCCCTGTGAGCCACGGCACGTGCCACGCCGCGCTGACCCCGCGGAGCAGCACCGTCTAGCTCTGCCCCATGCCACCAAAGCGCCGCTGCTCGCCGCCAGCCCTCGCCAGGGCCAGTGCTCAGCACTGACCCAGCGCCGGAGCCCCTACCGCCGGATACGGCCCGAGCCACAGCAGCCGAGGGGGAGCGGGATGGGGAGAGCGGAGGAAGAGCGCTGGGACCTGGCCTGAGGCGTGGGCTTATATCAGACAAAGGCTACGGTTACCTTTCCATAGTCAATGGCTACTCCATCAAACTCACTGGTGGGCAGAGATTTCCGCTGGATTTTGAGTCGCCGCAGGGACGGGAGACTAAACTTCAACCTCCTACCTTGACCTTGTTAAAAAGAAAAACAAAACACAAGAGAGACAGATGTAACCTAGCTGCACGTGACGGCTGGAGCGAGACGGGGAGGGGCGGTGGCACGGGAAGAGGCTACGGAGAATTTTGGGTGGCTTTGGGGGGGACGTACGTGCCGCGTGGCCCTTCCTCCTCCAAGACACTCGCTATTCCCGCGCCATCGCATCTCCGTGTGCTCAAGGCAAACCCTGACCTGGCAGAAAGCACCGCTGGGCGGGAGGAGAGTCCCGTACAACCGCGGATGTAAGATGGGAAAGGTGCAGAGCATCCCTAAGCTGGTTAAAGAGGTTAAAGCCACTTAAGGGATTTGGACCTGGAGGAAATGGAGCCTCTAAATCTCCTTGGTGGGACTCGGGGAAAAAAAAACCCACGCAAAAGAGACGGTAAGTTAGCAAAGCATTAAAAAAAGTAGTTCTGGCAATTTTGTTCCTGGAGTTGTTCTGGATTTTAGGTGAGGGGTGCTGGACCAAAGAGGGGGGGTCCCTTGCTGCCGTCACGGGGGACCAGGAGACCACCTTGCCAGAGCCTGGGGCCGAGGCAAGGGCAGCCGGGGCTGCAAGGAGCTGCAGAAGGGGTTCAGGAGGGAAAGGGGCCAGACGAGGAGAGGAACCGGCAGTGCCCACAGCGGGACCCAGTGCCCCTGGTCGTGACGCCCAGGACAAAGTCACTCGTCCTCTTCTGGTGCTGGTCCACGAGGAGACCGCGGGGTTCGTGCGAGCAGCCAGGCTCACACCCTGCTGCCTCGGGGCCCAGGTCAGCCCTGGGGTTCATCCGATCCCCAGCAGCTCCAGTTGTACTCGCTAACTGGACGAAAATCTTCCCCAGGCAAACCCCAGTGCTAAATCCTCGGCAGGGCTGGTGAGCCAAGACCCCGGGGCAGGAGCTGGGCAGAGAAACCCCACGCGGTGACAAGGCTTGGATTAGCTCGGCTTCACCCTACATTAAAAATTAAGTGGCCTAAATCCGGCATTAGGTGTTCCTACGGCTGCCTTTCCTTACGTCTTGTCACTCCGCTTGCGGCAATACCTCTTGATGGCACAGGGAAGGGATCCCGGGGCGCGTGGGGTGCGACACGAGCTCCGCAAAGGCATCGTCCTCTCTGGGAAAAAGCAGCACGTTGAGGAGCTCTTTGGGTTTGGCAGGATTTGCCTCCCTCACCCAGCCCCAACACACCGCCGAGCCGCTCGGGCAGGCTCCCGACCTGCCCAGCTCCCCAAAAATGCCCCCGCCGATGGGGGGACCCGCGCGGGCTCCCTCTGCTCACCCCATCCCCACTGCCCAGAGCAGTTTTTCAGCTGGAAGAAGCAAAGCAGCCGACTTTCCCTGCACACGGCGAGCCAGGGACTGGCAACGCAGCCGCCTGCGGCCGTGTAATTAAAGACTGAGTCAGAAAACCCGTGCACGAGAGACCGATCTGGGCTGGCGCCAGCAGCTCTGGCCTTTCCGCGCTCCCCAGCGCTGGAGTGGGAAACCCGAGCGATGCTCCTCGGGATGCGCAGCGCAATCTCCAACGCGCAGGAAAGCAATAAGTGCCCTTTTATTTGGGTGCCTTCTGCAGTCAAAGGTAATCTCGGGGTGGGATGGGGTACGGATGCATCGTATGTCGAGACGTACTGAGAGCTGAGGGGGCTGCAAAGCAGCACCGGTGCTGGAATTTAGGATTTCCTCAGCAGTCCGTGCAGAAAGGCTAACTGGTGCTATAGCAATACACCAAAAATATAAATCTCATCACTTCATAGACATAGGAACACATGCATAGGATATATATACATTCACACACGTATGTCCGTAAGTCCCGTGTGCGTATGCCTGACCTGACAATATATAAAACCTGTCACCACACACAGCACCTCTGCCGGTACCCGCTGCCACGCACGCAAACCCCTTCAAGGCTCCGGGATGTATATATGCGCCGAGCGTGAATGCGTTAAAACTGACATTACCGTACCGATACAACGGGCGGCGTGAAGGGTCCCGGTCAGTCCCCGATGCAGCCCTGGCCCTGGCTCGGGTCCCGGTCCTGCTGTGCCACCCCACGTGCCATGGGGGGACAGAGCCCGGCTGCCCCACAGCGTTACTTCAAGCTCTGCCCAAAGGCTCCCTATAGCGACCCACACTCCCAGGGAGTGTTTACATAAAGATATATGTGAGATTATTTCCCTGCTTAAAATATAGGTGACTGGTACCGAGGAGCATATCGCAGGAGGATATTTAGAAGCTACAACTCTCCTTCCCGAGGTCAGGTCTAACATCGGCATCCCTGGGTATCCACGTCCCCTTGAGAGCCTCACCACGGCTCTCCCTGTAATCCAACCTTCCCAAAAAAGGGAGTTTGAATTTTCCACTGCCTCCAAAAGCCCCACAAAACCCCGGGATGAACCTGGGACAGCGGGGAGCAGCCCAAAGCCGAGGCAGGCTCAGAGCCATCCCAGCACAACCGTCCTCGTGCCATTCGCCTGCGGTGATGTCCCCATAGCGCAGCCCTGCCGGCGGTGACACCAAATATCCCCTGGCCCTCCCGGTGACCCCGCACACGGGTCCTGTCCCCTACCAGCACCTCCTGCCCCGGCCAGCGCGGTGCTGCACGGACGCCGGAGGGGCTCGAGGCACCGCCGGGAAAACCTCCCAGTGTTAAATACGGGAAGGGCGCAGCAAGGCAGGGGGTGCGCGGGGGGGCTCCACGGCTCCGCTCGCAGCGAGATGCCCTCGCCTTAAAAATGCACCATCCCACGGGGGGGGGGAAGTCGGTCCCCACCCCTGTCCCCAGGTCCCCGGGGGTTCGGGAGGGGGGTGTGGGCTGGTGAGCGTGCGAGGGGCTGCGCGGGGAGCACAGCCAGCTCGAAAGCCCTTTTTTCACCCAGTTAGCGTTTAGCTGGATCAGTCCCCGAGCCGGCGGAGCTGCGGCTGTGCAGAAACACAAAGCTCTGCTCCTGGGCACTCTGCGGGGCTCAGCCCCACGGTGCAGGATCCTGCCCTGCCACGGGTGCATCCTTCAGTCCCCACGAGCTCCCGAAAAAACCACGGGCTGGGGCTAGCCCTGAGGATGCTGCGTTGCCCTCCCGCCGGCCCCACCGGCCCCGGTGACACCCACCTCCGCGCCAGCTCTGCGACAGGCGCTGGTGCAGGCTCCGGCTGGCGCTTTTGGCGATGAGCTGTGCCAGGTCCTCGAAGTTGAGGATGAACATGATGACGACGCCGTCCTCGTTCTTCACCGGCACCACGTCCACCAGGCAGCGGAAACACGAGGCTGCCGAGCAGAGACAGGCTGAGGGGGGGCCGCGCAGGGGGCTCTGCCCACCCACCCCCTCCGACACAAAATATTTTGGGCAGAAAAGTATTTTTTTAAGCACTTTGATGGGTGCAATCCCTGCTGGTGGGGACTGGAGGATTTGGAAGCCGATCTGAGCCCTGGGAAAGGGCCGTATCTCTGCAGCATCCCAGCTCCCACAGATCGCATCTTGCCTCTTTTTTTTGTCCCAGACAGTCATTTATATTAATGTACTTTAGAGCAGCAATTAAAGAGTAGGTAATTAAGAACTCAGAAATCCCAGGTAGTGGTTCAACCTCATTAAGCATGCTGCTTGTTATCATGCCATAGCTAATTGCCCTGCAATCGCCAGCCGTCTCCTGTCCTGGATGCGGGCGATGGGGCTGAGCCCGACCGCGTGCCCCGTCCTCACGCTGGACAGCAGGATGTGGGGGGGTCGGTGCGATGGTCCCCAAGGACATCCCCTAAAGGCACTGGCATGGAGCGGTCAGGCACAGGCTCATCTCACTCCTGCCATGGGGAAACTGAGGCACAGGGTGGCACAAGGACCGGCTCCGTGTCCTGGGAGCGAGGAGGGATGCGGGGAGGACCCTGAACATGGCCACAGGGCATGAGGCCGTATGGATTTGCCCGTTGGATGCCAGCTCCCCAGGGCTCTGCTTGTCCTGGCAGCCAGGTGCTGGTTTGCAATTAGGGGGCATCCAAAAATACCTGCGGGCCTTTCCCAAAGCAGCCAGTGGAGGATATAGGGGGGGTCTCACTCCCCTTGCCAGCCTTCATTCCCCAAAAATCCTTCCAAAACCCTACCCGAAGCTATAATCACTGTGGGTCCTTTCCTGGAGCTGTCTCCTGTCGCTTTGGCACCGGTGGGAGCGGGAGCACCCGAGCCGCAGCCACTGCCACAGCCCCTCTGGCAAAACCCCCCGAACCCCCCCGGGCTCCTGCCCCAAACCTCCTAGAAAAGACGGGACAACCAGGTACAACCCGGCCGGTACAGAGCAAAGCCACCTCCTTTCTTTTTTCAAAAGCACGCGGCAGTTTTTGCCGGGTGCGGATCCCTGATCTCGCCTTTCCCCTGCGCTCTGATTACCAGGGATTAGCGGATCTGGCAGGATTGTGCTGCCGGCCCGATCTGGCGCTCTCCCGCTCTTGCCATGGCCGGGCTTTGGCCGGGAGGGGGATGTCGGCCTTTCTGTGTATAATTTTAAGGAGCTCAGGGCCTCCCGTAATCAGGAGCAGATGGCCGGCATCGGGCAACTTCAAAATCCGCCGTGACGTCAGGGATGTGCACATCCACAGACAGAGGCACACATGCACAAGAATGGGAAAGAAATGGATACGGTGAAATCCATTTAAAGGGCCCGGCAGCTGGGATTATTTCTTTCGTTCTTTATTTCATCATTGTTCACCCCAGGGAGAGGAAATCCACTTAAACGCGTGAGCTGGGGAGGAGGCGGGGGGGGATTTTTCAGCAGACAAAGCCGTTTCAAAGGGACGCACGGGCACGCCGCGGGCTACCTGCGTGCGGAGTCAGCGGGGACGGGCAGAAATGAGCCCTTTCCCCTCCCTTTGTCAGGATTTTGAGGGATCTAAAAGGCAAGCCGTGTCCTTTGGGTGATGCTGAGCGAGCCAGGTGTCCTGCGTGATGCCAAGGTGGCCCGTGCCCGGCGGGATGATGCAGTGCCGTCCCAGGGATGCCGCGGCTCTGCCAGTGCCGGTGCTGGCGGTGGTGCGTGCAGGGGGTGCGTGCCCGCTCGTCTGCGCGTGTGGAGCCCAGCAGCGCCGGATGCTTTCTCCTCCGGTGTGTTATAAAACGAGGTTTTTTTTCCCCACGGGTGATTTCGAAGCATGACCAACTTCCCGAGGACCCGCAGCCCAGCAGGGTCCATTGGCGGGGGCAGCCATCAGCTCCACCTTCCCACCCTGGACTGGGAATCCTCATCCAGACGGCCTGATCCTGGCTGACGTGCTCTGCCCTGCTGCATCCCTTTCTCTGCTTCGTTTTTCCCTCCTAAGCTCCCCTGCGGTGGTGGGAGGGGATGGCCTCTGAGCTGGTCTCCCGGGGGCCGGATCCTGGCAGGCGCTGTGTGGCACGGAAAGGGTTAAGCCCAGCCCGATGCTGAACAGCTGAAAACTGGGCCCAGTTACATCCAGTTGGAGGGATATAAGCAGCAGCTGGGAGGAGGCTGGGGTTGGGTTTGGGAGGCAGCTGGTGCCTGGTTTGATCCTGCAAATCCGGGAGGTGCTGAGCCTGAGCAGCTCTGGCCAGGGCTGCTGGGAGTTCCCATGCTGATCCCGGGGGAATCGCCCCAAAAGTGGCCCCGCCAGGCACAGCCCGGCGTGCCAGGAGCTCGGTGCCCGGCTCGGACCCGTGCCCGCAGCACGGATGGCGTCAGGGGGACGATGGAGCAGCCAGGACGGGGCCGGGGTGGGAGCAGCAGGTTCCCTTAAGCCTGGCCCAAAGGCAGAGCAATCCCGCAGGATTTGGGGTCTCTGGGCAGCGTGATTTGGGGTACCCCCAGCTCTGTGGAGAGGCTGCAGCTGGGAGACCCCTGGCACCCTGTGCCCTGACTCGGTTTCCCTGCAGCGAGCCAGCCTGGGCTCTGTAAATGCCGAGCCTCCCCATCCTTCCCCCCCAAAACCAGGCACCCCAGGCTGAGGTGGGCTGAGCTGGCCTCGGGAGGGACCCCAGCCCTGCGCTCCCGTCCTCGTTCCTCGATCGACTGTCCCCATCCATCTGCCCGTCTCTTCCCTTCAGCTGTTCAGCTAATCTGTCTCCATCCATCTAATTTTATCCAGCCGCCAAATAATCCCTTGGAGGAGCCCCGGGGGCATTCGCAACCTGCCCGCGCCCCGTGGCCGCCGCCGTGGGGGCTGCCTGCGCGCCCGTCCGGGGCGAAACCCAGCCCGGGGGCTGCGGAAGGGGCTCGGCGGGAGGGATGCGACATGGGTGCTGTTTTGGAGGGTCCCACACCCAATGTGATGGGTTTGCACAGGCTGGGAAAAAGAGCTCATTCCCTACAACCCTGGGCTGGGTTTGATCTTCCCAGCACCCAGCCCACCTCCCCCAGACCGAGCGCTGGGAGGTTTGCGCTTTCCAACCCATCTTGTCTTCTGACCTTGATAAAAGCGAGCACTTAATAACATTAAAAATGTCATCGTCGGGGGCCCTCCCTCCCCGGCCCTCTTATCCCCCACAGCCGCCAGTGGTTAATGCATTTGTCGGTATCATCAGTATTAAACTAATCAACAGGACACGGGGGTTTCCGAGAGCCGGACACAAACCAGTATTGTTATGAATATTAAAAAAGCAAGCTATTAATCTGCCCTCGGAGCTCTTACCAAGTCCTTCCCTCCCCCCCGCCCCGGCCGGGAGATTTAATCTGCAGGGTCTCATGGCAGAGTAGCTAAATCTATAGTGGTATTATATAATGGAGCGGAGGAGAGGGGCTGGGAAGGGCACGGAGGGGACAGGGACGGGGACGGAGCCGCGCTCTGGGGCTGGCCGGCGTGCCCGGGGAGATGCTCGGGAGGGCTGAGCCTTGCTCCCGTCCGGGGATAAATCAGTGTCAGGGTGCGGTAGAAACTTCAAAGGGAAGCGCAGATTGCTGGGAGGCCCTAAAGCAAATCCTGGAGGCGAGATGGAAAATAACGGAGGTGGGGGCTGAGCCGGTGGGAGATGGGTCTCCCTTGGAGTCTGGGGGGAGTGATGGGTGCTGGGGAGCCCCCGCACCCGGGTCTGCATCCCCCTGCGCCGGGAGGGGATGCTGCTGGTGGGGTCTGCGCCGGCCCCTCTCCTCGCACCCAAACGGGGTATCGGGAGACTGAAACCCGCTGTGATACCCGACCGGCCAAAAATGCTCCTTGCAGCAACCCCCGCACCGCTAAAATGACCTTATTAAGTAACGGCGGCGGGACGGCCGTTACCGCCGTGCGGTGACGAACAGCAGGGATTTCTGCGCTTAGCGGGGAGCTCGCTGGTCGGAAGCAGCAGCGGAGGGGGAAAACCAGGAGCGTTGGGAGACTGAGGGTACCCACAGACAACGTGGCCGCGAGAAGGATGCCTCCAAACCCAGCGGGATGTTTTGGGGTGCAGGTGGGAGGATGCTTTGATCCCCAGGAGCCAAAAGGGGTCCCGGATCCATACAGGGGGTTGGGAAAATGGAGCTTAACCTCTGCTGCAAGCGAAGCGAGCGGCCGCATCCAGGTCCGTGGTCCTTTCCTTGCTAAATCCCCGCCGGCCGCAGGAATTAGTCCAGCTTAGCGCAGGGCTGTGCGGCCAAAGCTGCAGCGCTGACAGTGTTTCCCAGGGCTGTCCGGCCATGCGAGGGCCCTGTCCCCGTGGCACATGGGGCCACCTCCCACTGGGGATGCAGCAGCCGGCGAGGATGGGGATGGAGCGTTTGGGGTGGGAATCGGGGGCTCTGCCGGGGCAGGGATTTCAGGAAAAAAGCCTCCTGGGAAGCATCCCTGGGGGTGCTGGGGATGCTCTGGGTCTGTCCCGCTGTTTGTGGGACATCTGGACCAAGCACAAGGCATCTGAGGAGCAGCAGAGGATGGAAAACATGACTCTTCCAAGTCATGGTTTGTGGCCCGATTGCCCGGTACTCCGGGCTCTGCAGCGCGCGGGGTTGTTTCCTCGCTTTTCTGGTTGCCAAAGACAATTATTATACCCCAAATCTGCCTGTCGGAGCCCCCCCGGCAGGGCCAGGGTGGGATGGATGGAGGTAGGCGGGAAGGGGAGCACCCATGGGTGTCCCAATTGCACCGTCACCAGGGCAGAGCCAGGGCACAAGGGCAGCCGGGGCTGCGGCGCGGCCGTGCTGAGGATGGCAGAATCGGCCCCGCGGCGCAGGATCTCCAGGACTGCAGGCGGGGTGTTTATAAGTCCCCATCTGGAGTCGGGCCATGGTGTCTGTCCCTTTCCCGAGGTCACAGCCCGGCTCTGCCAAGCCCGACCCTTAAAGGAACGCAAAGCAAACGGCCCCGGCTTGGCTTAAACCCCATGTTTTTGTACAAGCAAAGAGCTCAAGTTGGGGTTTTGTCAGCCGGCCGTGCCGCCCTGCTCCTCCGCCACCCGGGAGGTCCCCTCCGTCCTGCCGCGTCCACCCCACGGGGCAGCGCCAGAGGCTCCCTGGGGCTGCTGGCACCGGCTCCCAGCCCCGACGGTGCCACGATCCGGCAGCTGCCGGTGGGATTTGCCCTCCTGCTTCCAGTGAGCCCACTGGGCACGTCACGCGCTGCTGTTTGTAAAGCCGTACGGAGAAACCTCGGCCGGCTCCATCCCCGCCTGCCTTAGCCCGGGCTTCCTGGCAGGGGTGATCGCTGTGCCAGGGATGTGCCCTGGGCTGGGGACAGGGGGGACATGTCACATGAGTCCCCCCGTCCCCTCTGGGTGCCGTGACACCCCACAACCCTGGCTGCCAGCCCCGCAGCTGCCTGCTCAGGCACCCCATGGGGAGCTGCGGGGGGACATCCCGGGTGACGCCGGGTGCCCCAATCGCTCTGTGACCTCTCCCCTCCTCCTGGAGCCCCCGGGGGAAATCCCAGCTTACAGCACCAGTGTAACTGGTGTTTACTGGGCTGATCTGGTCCCTAATCCCCGGCCCCAGGGGACCGGCACAAACTGCTCCTGCTGGAAAGGACCAGCTGGGGGGTTCTGCCCGGGGAGGGGACGGGGACGGAGGGGACGGGGCTGCAGGTGGCGCTGACCCCACCAGCTGCTCCGGCTGTTTCGGCCCCACATCTCCCCTTTCATATTCGTAAGCATCACATTCACGCAGATTAACGGCGAAGCGCTGCCAGCTGCTGCCGCTTGGGCCATGCCAGCGCCGCGGTGCCCAGCACCTGCGGCCACCGGCCCCACTCCGGGCACCCTGGGGGCTCTTGCCAGTGGCTTCACTGCATCACCCTCGGGGGGGGAAAAAACCCCCAACCCTGGATGCAGCTCAGCCCCGCCAGCCCCTCGGTGCTGTCCCCAGGGGATGCTGGAAGGGGCTGTGTGTCCCCGGGGGAGTGTGTCCCCGGGGCCGGTGGCCGTGGCTGCTCCCGGTGGGAGCTGATCCCATAATGACCCCTGGGGGGTCAGCATCCTGTAAGGAAAATTAACTTTTCACTGGTCTCCTGGCTTTGAGCAGGGGATTAGAGCCCACAGGCACCGCGGCCAGGCTCTCCCCTCTTTCCAAGGCCTTTTCGGGGGTGCCGTGGCAGCGAGGGACAACTGCCCTTGCTGGGCCAGTCCCATCTTCCCCCAACTGGACTTGGTCCTTGGCTCCATATCAGCTGCCCAGAGCTGGGCTCGCCGTGGCTCCTTTTATAATTAGCTAATGACAGCATGGGTGTGCGGGTGAGGACGCGCAGCAAGGCAGTCCCCGGGGACATGCATCACCCCATCGTACAGCGTCCTGCCTGTGCTGGGCAGAGCTACCCTCCTGGACACCCATGGGTGCTCCTCTTCCCACCTACCTCCATCCATCCCACCCTGGCCCTGCTGCGGGGGGCTCCGACAGGCAGATTTGGGGTATAATATTGTCTCTGGCAACCAGAAAAGGAAGGAAACAACCCCGCAAGCTGCAGAGCCCGGAGTACCGCAGTAATAAACAGCAGGTCGAGGCTGGAGATTGGTGCCGCCGGTATGAAAAGGAGGACAGGCGGGTTCGGAGCCTCCACCGGCTAATTAAGCAGCAGCTCCCTATAATGCGAAGGCTTTTTCTTTGCCGATAAGACCCATTTATAATGGGCTGAGCGGTCGCAGGCTGAGTGCTGGGGGGAAACAATTGGAAAGCATATTGCTGGTGGGGCTGGGTTTTAAAAATAGACATGAAGGGCTTGCTTCTGGGCTTTTTTTTTTTTCCCCTTCTTTTCTTTTTTTTCATAAAAAAGAGAAGAAAGCAGCTCAGCGCTGCGCTGAGAGTTTCCCGTGGCCTAGAGGAAGAGCAGGGCTCCGAGGAGAGCACCGAGCATCCCACGAGCCCAGCAGGAACGCTTCAAAACAGGGAGGATGGCGTTGGATCGGGCTCCCGGCCGAGCGGTCCCCGGGGATGGATGGGGAAACGATCCCGAGGGAGGGGAACAGGGCTGCACACGCTGTCCTGGCCATGGGCAGGCGTTGGCGTTGGGATGGGAGCAGGGGGACAGCATGTGCCTGCTTCTCCTCACGCCTCCCAGGCTGCTCCAGCCAGCCCTCTGCAAAGCGCAGCGGCCGAGGGGGGACTCGCAGCCCAGCCCTGGCACCGCTCCCCGGCCCCGCTTCACCCGGGGGGGAAGAGCCTCGACCGGGTCCCTTGGCGAGGACGGGGAGGAAAATCATACGGGAAACGTGGCCGGTGAGCGGCCTGATCCTGCCACCGTGCAGGGTCCAGCCCCGCCGGGTTCACCGTGCGGGTTAACAGGCTGGGGTGCTGCCAGCGGATAATTCCCAGGGCCGATACGCTGGCACCTGGATGCCAGCCTGGGAGATAGGGTCTGGGAGAGAGGCCAGGACACCCGGGTCCCAGCCCTGGAGATAGGGTGCTGGGCTGGGAGCCAGGGCTCCTGCCTTCTCCTTCCCTTCGCTTCCAGTTGGTTCTCCTCCACCCTGCCGCCCCGGGAGCTGCCGGCAGCCGGGTGCAGCCCCTTGCTCAAGCCCATCAATACAATCTAAAGCGATGGGAAAGCTCCACGGGTTGAAAAAAGGAAATACTTAATATTTTTAACCTCTAGCGAGCACCTGACCTGCATTCCCTCTGCCCCTGGGAGCCCTGGCCGCTGCTGGTTTGCAGCATCAAGCATTAAATATTTATTTAACTTCCTGCAGTATTAGAACTAATCACTAGTATTTTCCATCAAAGCTTCATTTTCATCTTAACGTAATTCCATCTGTGCACGCACAGCCGCATCCTGCTCGCTGGAAAGGCGGCTCCGAGGCCGTCGCCTGCACCCACAGACGGGGAGTCTGTCTCATCTCGGCTCGGAGCGCAGACCCGTGTCCCAGCCCTGCTCCTCCGTGGGCTTCCCACGGGATCCTCATTCATGGGGATCCCACCAGCGATGCCATTGCTTGCCCCGGGAGCTCTGAGCCATCACCAAAGGCTCGCAAACGACCCGGTTCCCAAATAATCTGGCAACAACTTCCATCGCTCAAGGTCCCACTGCCCCCAGTGCCCCATCAGAGCAGCAACGGCTCCATCCCACCGGGAGCCGCCATGGACTCGCTCCCGGCAAAGCCCCGGGTCTGGGTGCAATCCCAATGCCCTGGTAGCATCAGACCCTCTTCGCCTCCCACCACCAGCTTCCACCAGCCCAAATCCTGAGCAGGTGACACCTCCCACCACCGGATCACCCCAAAAAGTGATTCTTACTGTCTTTGCGGTAGTAGAGGATCTCCAGCTTGCATTCCTCGGAGCCGAGCAGGGCCTGGGTGAGCTGCGCGATGGAGCTCTTGGTGGTGTCGGGGCCGGTGAGGAAGTCGCAGGTGCAGGGTTGCTGCATCACCTCCACGCGGGAGTAGCCGAACATCTCGCAGAAGCCGTCGTTGCAGTAGATGATGGTGCAGTTCTCCATCTGGGCGTTGGCGATGAGGAACTTGCGGTCTGGGGGGAGGCAGGAGAACACGAGGTTTAGGGGGGTGGTGGGGACCCGCAGGGATGGAGGAGAGCCTGGGGGGATGGGGGGTGCTTGGGGTTTTTGATGCCACCCGCCATGGGGATTGTGCAGGGACGGGCTCCCCGGGGACACCGGGGACAGATCTGGGGGGAGGATGGGTGGCACCAGCCCACACCGCCCCGGGTGCTACCCTGCTCTTCAGAGAGAGAAAATTCTCCCAATTTCATGTGAATCGGTGACCGTGGGGACCCAAAGGGGGGGTCCCCAGTAAAGGCAGTTTTCACTGGGGTGGGCCAACCCACGCAGCCTCGATGTCTCACCGCTTGCATGCGGGGACTCGCTGCTAATACATGGGCTGTCTAATACTGTCCCCGACCGGCACTGCAGGCGGAGGGAAGAGCTGCAGCGTCCGTCCCTCCTCGGGAGCTTATCAGGGACCTGGGTTATCTCGGAGACTTCCCACCCTTGCTCAGATTTGACTGAAGTCAGGCAAGGGGCGAGAGGAGGAGCGAGCGTGAGGCTTGGCTTCGTGGGAAGCCGGGTGAAACCCGTCACACTAATGAGTGTCTTAATGTTTTATAGGATAATTGTGCCTTCGGGCTGAAGCTGAAATCCAGACCCTGCTGGGCTGCGTGGCCCCTGTGCTCAAGAAGAAAAGGGCTCAGGTGGAGGGAAGGGGAAACTGAGGCAGGGAGTGATGCTGCCCCATCCCCTCCTGGTGCCGCAGCCACCCAGGCTGGGCTGGGGCCGGACTCGCTGCGTGCCGGGGTGTGTGGCAGCGCTGCCCGGCCCACGTCGTCCAGCCCAGATGGAGCCGCTTCCATCTGTATCCTGGGGGAGACCCAGCCTAGAGCTTTGATTTTGGTTGATTTTCGGTTTTTTTAAGGAGATCGGGGGGTGCTGGGCTGGGGAGGATCCTTTCTGGGACAGGTTTGCTGGGATGTGACAGGGAGCTGCGGATGCTGATGTGATGGATGCCATGCCCCCCCCAACAGCATCTCCCTCAGCGTTTGGCATCGGCTCCGGGCTGGAGCCGGAGGCAGATCAGAGCAGAGGGTCCGTTTGGAGGCTGCCTCCCAGCCCAGACCCCAATTAATCTCCTGGATTACCCAGGAATGGCATCTGCAGCCTGCGCGCTCCAGAGCCCCGCTGCGCTCCAGCCTCGTGGGGAATTTCACCCAAACGCGGGAGAAACCTGCGCACGGCTGCAGCACCCAGTGCTGGGTCCTGGTGGGTGGGGAGACCCCTCCCCGGCACATCGGGGCTCTCCCTAATGTCACCTGCAGAGTTCCAGCTCTGGAGGATGCCTCCCAGTAAAACCAGCGCCCCCAGGGATGCCGCACTGAGGTCTCCTGCTTCATCCCACCCTGTGACAGCCCTTGGTGGCCCTTTGTGGGGGACTCCCACCCCAGCACTTTTCCCTCTCCCACGCAGGGCTGACACTGGTGCCGGTGCAAACAGCGCAAACCACCACGGCCAAATGTTTCCCTCTTCCCTCTTCCCGATCCTTCTCTATCGCTCTGCCAGCTGGAAGGCGGCACAAGGAGGGGACCTTCCCCCAAAGCCCCGCTCCTGGGGCGCGTTCCCCACCTGCGATGAACATTTCCCCATCCAGTGCCAGCCCCGCGGGCTGGATCCAGGCTGGATCCGGGCTGGGCTGGCGCAGGACAGGATTTACGGGGCTGGCAGGGCGCCGGAGCAAGCTGTGCTGAGCGCAGGGGATGTGACCAAGGCCAGGACGGGAAGGAGCTGCAAAGCCAGGTCTCCTTGGGGGTATTTTCACCCCAGATTTGCTTTCTGCCCTGCCCTCACCTGCAGATTTGCCCTTGCCCCTGCGGTACCGAGGCTCTGCACCAGCCCTGGGAGGGAAGCGTTGGGCCTCTCCAGCTCCAGCGGGGACTCACTGGGTGCAGCTGCACCCATGGGAGCTGCAGGGGGGAGGAAGGCACCCATGAGCAGGGGAGGACGTGCTGCCAGTGACAGCAATGTGACCCGGGTTGGGGGGGCTGGTTTGGTGTCTCCCAACACCCGTCACACCACAGAGCTGCTGCGGGGGAGCACGGGGCGATGTTTCGGCAGAGCCCAGCTGGTGCCCGAGATGGCTGGCAGAGCACAGGCAGGGAGCGGGCAGGGACGAGGGGGCCTGGCTGCTTCCCCGCTGGCACGCTTCGCCGCGTGCCCCCGCTGCTCCCCAGCCGCCGCTTCCCAGCGGGAACTGATAGGAACCAGGGACAGTTTTTCTCGCTTTCCGTCCCCAGGGTCATGTCACTCACTGCCAGGGCAGGCAGCGCAAATCCGGCAGGGATGGCAGTGCCAGGGACGCTTGCCCACCCGGCAAACTCGGACACTGGAGAAAAATCACAATGAGCCAGGGCAGTGGGGGGTGCACAGCCCCAGCACCCCACAGCAGACCCCTGAGCAGAGCTTTTGGGGGGACCCCAGTCCCCTGCTCCCCTCCCCTCGTCCCCAGCTGTGCAAGGGGGACCCAGCCCCATCGGGGTGCCCAGATAGCAGAGCCCCCGCCGCCTCCTCCCCTCAGCCCCCACCCAGCCACACGCAAACCCCAGCGCTCCCTGATGCGCACAAACTCTTTGCTATATTTGACACGAAAACCAGCCCAAAAATTCATATAAAGGGATTACTCCGAGCAACAGCAAATGGCAACATTTCACCAGGGACGGCTGCCTCCGAGCAGCGCGGAGTTGAAGGCAAACAGGCAGCGAGCCCATCTGCGCTGGCGTACACCCCTCTCCCCCAGCCCTGCCAGCCGGGACCCCCTCCCCGCCACCCCGGGGACCCCCTCCCCGCCCGCGGACTGCGGGGGGCTGCGCTGTCTCCAGCCCCCGGGGATCCACCGGGCTGGGACCGCTCGTCCCCCTTGTGTCACCCTGTCTATAAATACCCGCGGGGACACTGCCTGGCTGTCGCCCACCCCTCTCCCCCCGCCCCGGGAGGTCTCAGGGGTGCCTTCATTTCCCCGGGGACACCCTGCGGGTGGCCCCGCTCTGTCCTCCCGCCTGCCCCCCCCCCCCCCGCGCTGTGCCCCGAAGTTGGGGGGCCGCCCGCAGCCGCGGGGGGAGCGGGAGCGGGGCCGGGAGCGGGGCCGGGGGTGCGGTACTCACTTTGCCCTTCAAATTTGCGGATGATGGTGTCCAGGTAGGTGTTTTGGGGGGCCACATGGCCCCGGCGTACCGGCATCGCTCCGCCGCCCTGCGCGCCCC
Source organism: Calonectris borealis (assembly GCF_964195595.1). Classification (NCBI taxonomy): domain Eukaryota; kingdom Metazoa; phylum Chordata; class Aves; order Procellariiformes; family Procellariidae; genus Calonectris; species Calonectris borealis. The sequence goes on along the minus strand of NC_134333.1, from coordinate 7,085,510 downwards.
GGGAGCGGCGGAACTTCTCGCGGGGGCGGCGGGGAGCGCGGCCCGGCCCCGGAGCGGCTCGGTACGGCCCGGCACGGCGCGGCCCCGCTCCGCCTCACCCCAGGGCTGGCCGAGCTCTGGAGCCGAGCCGGCCCGGGGCTCCCATGCTGCCGGTGGCCGGAAGGGGGAACCCCTCCGCCCGCCCTGCCGCGCCCGGCTCCGGGCGGGGGCGGCCGGGGAGGATGAGGATGGGGGCGGGGGGGGGGGGGAAGGGGAGGAAGACCCGCTTGAAAGGGGGAGAAAATAATAGAATAAAATCATAAGAGTAGAAAACCCCAAAGTGCTTAGTCACCGCTGCCCCGGCCCGCCGGAGGCTCCGGTGCCTCCAGCCGGGGAGCTGGCACCCCCCGGAGCACCCCCGGGTCTCCCCGGTACCCCCCGGCATCCCGCGGCACCGGCACCCGCACGACACCGCCTGGCACCGGCCCCGCAGACTGGGGGTGCTCCGGGGTGCTGGAGCGCGGGCGGGGGAGGGTGCAGGTGGGTGCTGGGGGTGCTGGAGGCGGGGTTCTTGGGGGGCTGGGACAGGAGGTAATGGGGGGACTAAGGTGGGGTCCTTGGGGGGGCTGGGACAGGGAGTGCTTGGGGGGATGGAGGTGGGGTCCTTGGGGTGCTGGGACAGGGGGTGCTTGGGGGGATGGAGGTGGGGTCCTTGGGGTGATGGTGCAGGAGGTGATGGGGGCGATGGAGGTGGGGTCCTTGGGGTGCTGGGGCAGGGGTGCTGGAGGATTTGGGTGTGGGGACACGAGGATGTGCTGGGGCTGGGGGGGGGTTTGGTGGGAGTGCAGGTGAAGGGTGCTGGGGGCGCTGGAGAAGGGGGTGGTGAAGGAAGGGGTGCTGGGGTGCTGGAGAGGGCTGCTGGAGGAGGAGGTGCTGAGGGGTGCTGGGAACTGGGGCATGGGCATGGTGAAGAAGGGTGGTGATGGGGTGCAGGGGGTGGTGGAGGAGGGGGTGATGGAGGGCGCTGGAGTGCCGGGGGTGGCAGAGGAGGGGATGCCGGGGTGCAGGAGGTGGTGGGTGGAGGGGGCCGTGCGGAGGAGGAGATGCAGAGGTGCAGAGGCAGAGCAGGGGGTGCCGGTGGGTGCAGGTGTTGGAGGGGGGGATGTCTGTGGCTGCAAGGGTGCAGAAGCAGAGGAGAGGGTACTGAGGGGTGCAGGGTGCGGAGAAGGGGGTGCAGGGGTGCAGCAGGGGAGCGGGTGCTGGTAGGCGCAGGGGGGCAGAGTAGGGGGTGCCGGGGGGTGCAGGGGGAGGAAGATGGTGTGCAGGGGGATAGAAGAGGGGATGCAGGGCTGGGGTGCTGGGGGGATGCCGGGGAGGAGGTCCGGGTGTTCGCGGGGGGTCCCGGGGGTGCCGGGGGGGTGCGGGGTGCGGCGGGCCGGGCGGGGCCCCGCGGCCGGCGCTGTCCACTCGCGGCGGTGCTGAAGGGGCGGGAGGGGCGGGCGGGAGGGGGGGGCTGGCTGCTTGTATGGGGGGGGCTTAGCATGGGGGGGCCCGGCCTGGCACAGGGCTCTGCGGGCACGGAGGGTCCCTGGGGGACATGGAAGGTCCAGGGGGTCCCGGGGCTCTGTAGGGCACAGGGGTCCCGGTGGGTTCCAGGTCTCTGTGGGACATAGGGGTCCCACGGCGATGCTGCCCTGCTAGAGCAGATGTTCAGACCTAGCCCCAAGTTCAGCTCTTCTCCTGCCCACCTCTCCGTGCCCCTCAGGGGTGAAGGCCAAGGGGAGCAGCTCCCTTTCCTTCCTGAGAAATCCCTCTGGCCGTCCCTCTTCTCCCGGGCCCACTGCTAAGGACAGTGTCCACTGAGGGGCTTTCTATTATTATTTTGTTATGCATGATTTTTCAGGCATGAAATTGGTCTAAGAGGATTATGGTCCATTATCATCAGCAGGAGTGTTTTGCTGGGATTTTCAATTAATATTGCAGTGCACCTCAGCAATACACATGGGGACCGGGCCCTGCCCATGGGGCGCTCGACTCGCAGCGTTGCCTGCTGTCCCTGGGCCAGCAATGCAAGCGGGTGAGCAAAGGCAGGTGCCCTTTCAGGCCCATTTCAGAGCCCTGGTGCTGCTTTTATCTCCGTCTCTCATAGAAGTCAGCCTTCCCCAGCGGAGAAAAACTTGTTCTATTGTTGAAGAGGGTGAAAAACCCATTATCTCCCCCCATCCACTCTGCACACTGCCTCTGCCATGATTTACTGCGAGTCGTGGAGGATGTTTTGCTCTATATTACACAGATGCAGCTTAATAGCATGGGGGAGGGAGAGGGACACGGAGTCCAGGCTCCTGCCTTCTCTGTTTTCTTGTTGATATACTGGGTGACTCGAGGGAGACAGCTCTGTGCCGCAATTTCCTCACTAGAAAATAGGGACGCTGGTCACTTGGCCTTGTGAAACCGCTCTCAGATTCCTGGATGACCAGTTCGGCAAGGGAAAGCAAACTATTATTACTACAGCTAATATGATCATAATTATGATTATTAATCACCAGGCAGTCAGGATTTAAGGTTGGCCTCCTGCCCTCCTCTCATCCCATAAATCAGTCCGGGATGTTCGTAGACACATCACGTGGACAGGGATGTGGCTGATGATAAGGGCACGTGCCAGCTCGCCGTCCTCCCCGGCGGGGAGCGGGTCCGCAGAGTGGAGCGCAGGGGCACCAGTGGGGCTTTGGGCATGGGGCGAGGCACAGCCCCGGCCTCCCCAGCCCCTCTGCCAGGGCTCGGGCTGTGGTGTGACCCCAGGAAGGCTTGTCCTGCTCTGGGCATGGCAGTGGGGCCACTTTGATCCCCCTTTCTCTGGCCAGGGAGTCTCATCCCATCACGTGGCTGATGGAAGAGCCTCACTGACCAACCCTCTTCCCCATACAGCCCTCGCAGATGGAGTTGAGTCATGTCATTCCCTTTCAGGTTATTATTGACTAAGCTCCAGGAGCGTCCCAGTATCCCCATGGCTCTTCCAATCCCCCCCCAGCTCTCCCAGTCCCCCCAGTGCATCCCTGCAGAGCGGGGTCATCCACGAGGCTGCCGGTCCATGCCCTGACTCCGTGCCCTCCTTGGAGCACTTTATGCCCAGACTTCTTTCAATTCCCTGGGTCTTAAGCATATGCTTGCAGTTAATCCTGTGCTTACATTTTATCCTAAATGGGAAGAATTGGGGTCTCTGCGCAAATTCTCCTGCTGTTCAAGGCAGCTGAAGGGCTCCCTCTAATTCAACCGAGCAGTAATCCTCTCTCCCTGCCCTGCTCTCCTCCTCCTCCTCCTCCCTCGCTCAGTTCTTTCCTCTCCTCCTCCTCCTCCTCGAGTGTTTTTGAGGTTTTACTCCTTTCCCCTTCTTTCCTTCTTTCCCACACCCTGGGGAATCAGTGGGAAACCACCCGATTTCCAGAGCAAAGGAGACCTGGGTGCTTCCCAAGGGTGTCCTCCCCCTCCCCGCTCCTGCAGCACAAGTGCATAAGGAGCCACCTGGGAGTGCAGGGAATTAGAGTCTGTGCAGGGAATGATAATCTCTGCAGGGAATGATAAACTGTGCAGGGAATTATCACCCACCCGGCGAGGGGCTGCCCCACAGGCTCGTCGGGCGAGGGGCTACAGCCGTGGAATGGGGTGTGGATTTGGGGTGGGAGGTGTGGGATGGAGGGGACGGGCGCCCACTCGAATCCCAACACGGCAGCTGCCGGCTGACACTTGCCGGGAGAAATGTTTGCCAACCGAGAGACGGCATTTCTCCACATTTCTGTAATTAGAGCCGCACTGCAAACACAGCCGGCAAGGGAGAGACGGGGCTCTCGCGGTCCCCGAAGCTGCTTGCAGCCACCAAGGCTGTCCCCAGACAGGCTCGGGTGTCCCGGCTGCCTGGCACGGTTCATGCCCCTGCTTTGCCCTTCACTTTTGGAAGATGCTCCAGCGATGTGACAGGGGAGGGAGGAATTTGGGCGGTAAATAAATTTTCCAAGGGGAAGGATGCTCCTTGTCCTGGCTCCCTCCTCCGCCCCACCACTCCAAACCCTGACGTATTTTTCCAAGCTTTCACCGCTGCACTGTTCGTTTGCTAAGTATAAAAAAAAAAAAACCCTACCCAAAACAAACAATGGTTAAATGTGCAGCCAAAATTAACCCTCGTCAGCCTGGGCTTTCTGCCACGCCATCCCAGGGGAGGCCCGATGGGAGGCTGCAAACCTAGGAAGGACTCGGTGACATTAAACCAAGTCACGGATGTTGTTTCCTGACAAGAGCCTCTTCCCACTTGGAAGTGGCAGGAAAAGCCGCAGGGACTCAGCTCCGGGATGTGACACGCTCGGTTCATGGCAGCCACACTGGTATCCTGCCCGTCCTCGCCGCTCAGCGGGGGAAACTGAGGCAGGGGGCAGGTTCATGACTCAGCCGCAGTCCTCGGGGCCGGGAGGATGGATGGGGTGAGCAGGCGGCTGCGATAACTCACGGCGGTGCTGGAGGGAAGGCCGGGGAGGGGCAGGATGCGGCCGCGGGAGGGGGGTGCTGGCAGCGGCTGCGGCGGCTCTGTTTGGCTGGAAACGCTCCTGGGCATGGGGGGAGAGGAGCCGAGCGCCAAGGGCTGGGCCACACGCTCCCCCGTCGTCAGCTGGAGGGGGAGCCCCGAGGGGTGGGGACGGTCCCCACCAGTATGGGGACACGGGCAGAGCCTGCTTTGGGGTCCTGCTGCCGAGGCACCCCGAGGAAGCAGGGCGGGGGGATGCTGCCCATGCAGGGTGGGGGCTCTGCGGGGCTGGGGAGGGGGTCAGCCCAGCTCGCACCCCCAGGTGCATCCCCTGGTGAGGGTGGGATGCAGCTGGGTGCCCGGTGTGATGCCCACAGGCGAGGGTGACACCACCCGGGTGCCTGATGCTTGATGGAGAGGGCACCGGGAGGGTGGGGGTGTCATTTGGGCTGGACTGGCCCCTGTCCCCCTTGCTAGGGAATTGTAGCTAAGCCGTGGGGCTGGGGAGAGTCTGAGCTTGCTTGCGGGGGGATGACTTTGGGGTCCCCCACTTGGCCCTCACCCCCAAATTCACCTTTGCCCCCCTCAGCCCCCTCAGGGGGGGGAAGGATGGTGCCAGCCAGGGCTCGCAGGGGCTGAAGCTGGCAGGGATGGGGAGTCCCCGGTCCCTACCACGGCTCACCACATCCCTGTGACACTTCTGCTGTCCCCCAGGACCCCCCCATGCTGCCTCCCCCCATCTCCCCCGCCCGGGGTGGCCCCCGCGGATGGCCCCTGGCTGCTGCCAAGCTGTGGCTGCATATTTCCAGGTTCTCCTTGTCCCCAGGGAAGGGGAATGCGAGGAACGCGGCCCCGTGCACCCTGCCTGCTCCTGCCCGGCCACCCGCCGGCTAAGAATAGACCTGGCTTGGCTGGGCCCCCGCCAGCGCCGAGGGGCCACGGGGTGTGGGAACCCCCCCAGCCACCTTCCCTCAGCGGATAATGAACATAAAAAAAATAAATGGAAAATGGGTTTCTGCGGTGCCCAAAGGGTCCCCGAGCCGGCAAAGGGAACCCAGGGTGTTTCTTGCTTTAAATTCATGGGGTTTTAAAGCAAATTTCCTCTCTGGGAGCCTCAGGCAAGCCTGGGGCACCCGCAGCTTTCTGAGCTCCCCTTTGAGGAGTTACATGAATTGAGGGGGAATCTCCTCTTTTTTCTGCTCTTTTCCTTTTTTTTCTTTTTTTTCCTTTCCTCCTTAGGGAGCAATTTCGCTAAGCCTCCTAATTTCAGCAGAAAGCATGATGCAGGAGCCAGAAGGCAGCAAAAATCTCTCCAGGAGTTACAGCAACGGGGAAGGGAAATCATCCTCGGTTTAAAGGTATCTTGTAAAACATTGCTGCCGGCTTGGCAGAGCCCTCGGGGCACCAGCAAGCCTTCATCGCCCTGAAAAGCTTCACCTGGACCCCCCTACCCACCACCCAGAAGCTCCATTTAAGGTCAAGGTGGGACCTTCAGCCTCCCCCTGCGCTGGGCTGGGCTTAACCCTGGATCCAGCCCCAGCTCCCGGGTGGAACCTTGGAGAAGGTAAGCTGGTGTCCAGGCCTGTCTCCTGGATGGACTGCGGGCTTGGGTTGTCTGTCTGTCTCTGAGCAGGAGGCCACGGCTCAGTGCACCCATCACCCGCCCTTGTAGCAGTGGCCATTCCAGGACAGAGTCAGCTCCTGTGTGGATTCTCTGATGTCTAATTAGGGCTGAGCTTGTGTTGCAGTCCCTGAGTGAGAGTGTGCAGTGTGGTTTTTCTTTTTCCTTTTTCCTCCAGAAAGCAATTTTCATGAATCTTGTAGGATCTTTATGATCTTGGAGCCCTTTTTTCCTCCACTAATGGGGCAGAAAGGCGCCAGGGAGCTCAAAATTACCGGTGAGGAGCTGAGCTGGAAGGAGCACACCTGCACCAGCCTCCTTTCCCAGGCTGAAAATACACTTGGCTTCAAACCCAGCTCTCACCGTGCCAGGTCTCTGCTCCACGAGCTTCGCACTGCCGGGAAGGGGGGAGAGGAGGGTGCCCGGTGTGCCGGGAAATAAAGCAGACGCATCAGGATGCGGCCATGGGAAGAACATGGGGTGAGCGCAGGCGTCGGGGGCGGCTGCTCTCCGGGCCTGGGGATCGCGGCAGAAAGACGAGAGGTCGGGGTTTCACCTCCCCGTGGGCGTGCTGTGCTCGGAGGAGGATCGAAAGCAAACAAAAACCCAAGCGTGGGCGGGCAGACACCTGCCTTCTGCTCCTCTCCCGGGTGCAGTGAGCCTCTCCCGGGCCTCAGTTTCCCCATGTAAGACATGACCGAGGGCAGAGGCCATCAGATGGGAGGGGGAAGGGGGGATCATCCCAGATCCCCTCATTTCCCCTACTGCTCTGGGCTGCAGCAGATCGCGGCTCTTTAAGGCTGCAATAATCCCCAGTCTGGGATTAGTTTTGCACCTAATCACTGCAGAACAAATATGAAGTTTTATTTACAGAAGCAGAAGAAAGACGTGGCGGGGGGGAAAAAGCCTCAAGCACGGCTGATCCCAAGATAATCAGGAGCCGGAGGACGGGAGGCGATCGCTGACCTCTGAGCCCTCCCCACCCCCCTTATGTAAACGTGTGTCATTCCCGTGCTGGAACCACAGCGGCCGCGAGCTCCAGCCCTGTCCCAGCTTGGGGTTGGTGACCCTCCAACCCTTTGAACTGTTCAGGCCTGGATTTTGGGGATTTCTGGCCCCGATTCAGCCCCTTCCTTAGGCACGTGCTCCGTGGTGAACCCACGAGCTGTCAGCTGCGATGGGAGCCACGGTTCAGGGGAGGATGAGGATGCTGCAAGGGGATGCTGAGCTTTCATGATGGGGATGGGGGAGGTTGGGTGCTGCAGGTGTGTTGTCCCAAAGCCAGGCTGATCCCCAGGGGTTTGTAGTTGCACTGGCTTGGGGTGGCAGCTCTCCTGCTTGAGAGCCCTGTCCCACGGAGGTCAGAGCCCACCCGCAGAAGGAGCTGAGCTGCTGCTCTGGGGGTGACAAGACATGGGTTTATTTTTCATCCATGCAAGCGAACAGCCCGGCAGTGGCTCCATCCCTCCCCAAACTGTCCTCTGTCACTTGAAGTCCCTGTGGCTTTGTCCACAGGTCGGAGATGGCTGGTGGGTGCCCAGGCTGGACCGGCTCCCAGCCCTGGGCGCAGGGGCAGCCCATGATGGCTCCGTACCCGCTGGTTCCTGAATTTCTCTTCCCCTGATGCAGACGCTGACAAATAAATAGCTCTTTTCTGCTTTGGCTCTTGCATAGTGGAAAAAAAGGTCTGACCTGATTGGAGAGAGGAGTCCTGGGCTGTGGAAACCCATGGCTTTGTTGGCAAATGTGCCCATGGCATCGCTGTCAGCCTGCCCAAATGCCCATGCTTGCACCCTGTCCATGCTCCCCGGCGATGGCTGCCTTATTTCAGTTCCATTTCTGAGCTGGATTTGAAGGCCTTTCTCCTGGCTGAGAAGAACTTGACACCCAAGAAGATGGTGGTGATCAGGAAGACGAGTGCCAGGGCAAGGAGGACCCAGCCACCCGCTGTGGCTTGATTGCTGGTCAGGGACATGCCCAGGAAATCGGTTCGGCTGGAGCCGGCTTGGGCTGGAGTGGCTGGAAAATGGAGAAATAAGGGAGATGGTTGGTACCTGTGGCTCTGGGCTGGGATGTGTTGGGTCACCAGCTCTCCCTTTGCTGGTCTTTTGGGTGCTGTGTCCCCTTTAGACTCAGCTCCATGGGAAATCAAGGAGAAGCGTCCAAACACCCTGCGGTTTTTGGGGTGGCCAAGGGGCATCAAGACAGTTCCATCTCCCTCACATGCCCCATCCTGGCCCTGATGAGCACTGAGCTCTGCCCCATCGTGGCTCTGCTGTGCTTGGCTGAGCCCTGCATACCTGTGTAAGGAGTCCAGCTGTACTCGGGCCAGCCCAGGACCTCCCTGTTCTTCTCATTCTCCTTCACCAGCCATGTCATGAGCGGCTCAAAGTAGCTCATCAGGGCATCAGCTGACATGTTGGGCTGCCCTGTGATGAGCTCCATGGCTTCGGGCCACGGCTTGCTGAAACCCAGCTTCAGGGCTTCCCTGTGGCAGAAGAAATCGGCTCCAGTGGGTTCCCCATCACCCTCTTGGCCACCAGCCCTTCCCTTTTTCCCCAGGGCTTGGGGGTCTTGGTATCAGCAACCCTGGGCACAGTCTGTGCCCCCAGCACCGCAGGGCTGCCAGCCCGGAGCACAGGGAAGGAGGTTGTGCTTGGGGGAAGGGGGGGTCTACACGGATTAAAGCCCCCCAGTCGGATGCAGAGCTGTTCTTGGGTGAAAGGGTTAATTTTGCAGGTGCTTTTCTTGAAGCAAGGGGGTTGTTTTCCCTAAGGAGCAGGGGGCTGCGGAGGAGGAGGAGGAGGAAGGGAGCCTTCCACTTGCCAGGGTCCCAGCTACCATCTAGTGGCTGCTTTTGCAATCACAGCCCCAGCACCCGGCCCAAGGTGCCCCTGCCCGAGGTCCCCTCTGCCCGCACCCCAGGGCCAGGGACCAGAGCATCCCATGGCAGGGAGGGGATGGATGACCAGGGGCTGTGTTGCCTCCTGTCTTGCTGGGCTGGCTTTAAGGTATTTGGGGACATAAATGTCTTGGCTCTGCCCTGCCCACACACCTACCCCAAGATCCTCCCGGCTTCCTTGGACTTGTAGATGTCACACGTGTGCAGGGGACCCCTGTGCCCGGCCGCCGCACAGAGCGCCTGGTGGAACTGGAACTGGATCACGAAGCTGACGAAGTACCTGGGGGTGTGGAGTGGGGTGAGGACACGGGAATGAACCCTACTAGAGGCTTTGCAAGGGAGGATGTGGTCCCCCTCATCCCCTGGTTGCACCCTCCTAGTCTGAAGGAGCATCACTGGCTTTGGAGCTCCACCCACAACCCAGTCCGATCTGCTGATGCCGTTTCTCCTTTAACATGTTTTATGGCTGCATGGGTGGATGAGCCCATCCTCCTCAGATAGGGAGAAATTCCCCCAAATCCAGCCTTCCTCTCCGAGGCTCTGTCGGGGTCCCCAGAGCTGCCCAGCACCCTCAGGATGGTACCACCAAGTATCCCACCAGCCATGAAACAAGGTGCCATCACTGGTATCTGAACTGGAGATCCTGCTTCTGTGTCCAAGTGGTGTCCCTCCTGCCCCAGCCCTGCTTACTCACCTGATGTAGGGGACGTTGGCAGGGATGTGAAACTTTGCCCCGGGGTCAAAGTCGTCTTCAGACCTTGGTGCTGGTGGGCACAGGCCCTGGTACTTCATCCTGGGCCGGAGAGGGAGAGTTAGCCCAGCACGGGCAGGAGAAGGTGGGATAAACTGGGAGGGGACGCAGCTGGGTGCGAGGACAGGGTGAGGGGTTATGTATCCCGTCGTGTCCCCTTGCAGCCAACTGGGCCACGGGAGAAAACGTTTAGTGGGACAATGGCCAAGGCCCTTGCACCGAACAGGGGTCTGAATTCAAGCGCACCTGAGATTCCACCACTGCTGGTTGTACTCATCCTCCTTGATCCGCCCATCAAACACCTTCCAACGCCACTGGTCCATGAGGTATCCGAAGGGCAGGAAGGCGATTTTGTCCAGGGCGATGCTCATCAGGTAGTTAATGTCACTTTCTGGGGAGGTGTGAGCAAGGTAGTACTCGCCCACCTCTCCAGCCCATATAGGTCATTCTGCCCCAGAGCAGGGTGTCCCCACCAGTTCCTGTCCCCTCCATGCATGCAAAGCCACCATGCATGTCCCTGACCCCTTCCACCCTGACCCGCTGCATTTCCAGCTGTCCCCAGCAGCCCCCCCATCTTTGCTGCGTGGTGCTCCCCTGCCAGCTCACCTTTGTTGTCCGTGACTTGGTCCAGCAGATTGATGCTGTGCAGGTGTTTGGGGGTGGAGACGGACAAGGCCATGACATCGCCGACAGCCTCGTGGAAGCCAGGATTGGCCCCATCACGGAATGAGATGGGCTGGTTCATGTACTGCAGGAAGTACTGGACGTGGCCCATCTCATGGTGCACCGTGATTAGGTCGTCCATGTTCACCACGGTGCACTGCTTGATCCTGGACCAGGACATGTGGGATGGGGGGAGAAGGGAGGGCAGTGCTGGGGTGAAAATCTCCAGGAACGATCACACCCCCTCGAGCTACTTTTCCCTTTGGTCTCCCTTTCCACGTGCCCCCACCCCACCTCTGATGCCAGGCCGGGCTGGTCCTACTCCATTGGGTTGGTCTCTCTCTTTTCTCCTGCATCTCCTGCTGCCCCTGTCCTTGTTCATCAGCTTTTCCATTCTCCATGGCAAGGCAAGGTAGGCACTGATTGCCCTCCATCTACCATGGGGGCTTCTGCCAGCAATGCCCGCATCTTGGGATCCAGTGGCAATGCCAGAGTGGGGCTGCCACAGCCATGGGACAACAGACACAGCAGTGGCATCAGGCCACGTGCCCTTATTCTACCAAGCCATTGCTTTCTGCCCCAGCACCACATCAGCTGAGGCCACCACTTGCTCCCCACGGGCACCTGAAGTCCTTGCGGTTGTAGAAGTCCCAGGCCGAGGCGTGACACACAACCTCCCGCCCATCTGTTGGCTTCTCGATCATGGACTTGTCCCAGAACTCCTTTGGCATGGGGATGAGGCCCAGAGAGGTAAAGAAATGGTCCGACTCTTCAAACATCTTCTTGGGTGTCCACCCCTGTGGAGAGAGCAGACAGAGGACCTGGTGAGGGGCAATGAGGGATGCTAGGGCTGCTGGGGGCTGGGAAGGACGGGAGGCCAGGGACAGCCTTGTTCCCTTGGGTAGGGGAGGTCTTTTGGGGCCAGCTAGAGCTGGATCCAGCCCTTGGCATACCCAGGTGGGGAGAGAATATGGATGAGCCATGAGGTTTTTGACAGCACCAGAGCATTTGGCAAGATGGGTGGTGGCAACGACCAAAGGGTTCTGGGTCCCAAGGGGCTTCCCCAGAGCAGCCTGGAAAAGCACTGACCTGTTTTTTCATGGCCGGGGTGGCATCCACCTTGGTGGCATCTGGGAAAGGTATCACCAGGTCGAAAACGTTGGACCATGACTGGGCCCACATGTTGCCTGGGAAGCACAGGAGGACGATGCATGGCAGGAGGGAGTTGGGGAGAGAAGAGAAAAGGCAACCAGTTACTCCCGATTCCTGCACGGAGTGGATCACTCTGCCCGGTCCCTGCCCTGCCTGCTCAAGGGTGATGCAAGCAGGAGCCTGTCCATGCAGGAGAGGTCAAGTCATGCTGAGTGTGTTGCCCTTCCCTGGGGCAGACTGGCTTCTGCAGACCCATCTCATGGGGCCTTGGCCCTTCAGCCAGAGCTGATCAGAGACCAGCCTCAACTCTTGGCATGACTTGGAGCAAACTATGCCTGGTGGGAGACACGGTTCTGCTCGAGGGCCTAGCAAAGCCCTTACCTAGCAGGTGAGCAGGGATGGGACCCTTCAGGTTTATGTGCTCTGCACCATACTTTTTGTATAGGGCTCGGCGTACATAGGCATGCAGGTTGAGGTACAGCGGCTGCAGCTTCAGGTACAACCTCTCCAGATCTTCCTCGAAGGTGGGTGTCTCATATAGGGATCTCCAGAAGGCCCCATTGTCCGTGTAGCCTGTGGTAGGGAAAGAGGAGAAGCTGTTAGACACTGTCCTTCTTGGGCAAGAGTCTGTCTTGCTGCTCAGACACCCTAGCTCCCTCCATATCTATGAGACAGTGGATCTCATGGGGATTGGTGGGACCTCCACACCCTCAAGATTTTGGCCATGAGTTGGACAATCAGCCCAATCTTCTGCTTGCAGGTGGGTCTCTAAGGGAACAGGACACTGACCATTGAGCATGGCTGCCTTGTTGCTCAGTTCCACATATCGCTTGTAGTTGTTCTTGATCTTCTTCCCAGAAGCATCCCGCCAGCCCTTCCAGGCAAAGAGGAGCTCATCATAGTCCCGTGAGGAGGCCATGATGTCTGTGAGGTCTGAAGAGAGAGCAATGAAGCCAAAGTGATGCTGTTGGATGGGCTGGACTGACGCCATGATGCTAGACCCAACGTGCTGCTCAGAAGCCATCACAGAGAAGGTGGGAAGGCCCCTTCATGACCTTTCTCCACGTCCCTGTTAAAAATCCCTCCTTTCTGGGCCTGTTGCAGATGACTCGCTGGACACCCTGCCAGATCTTACCAGGGTCCAAGGGGTGACAGGTTTTGTTCTCTCTGCAGACCTTGGCTACGCTGTACGTGGTCTCCATATCTGAGAGGAGGGTGTTGTACTGCAAAGAAAATCAGATTATGTGAGCTGGTTATCCTTGCTTCTGCTGTTGGAGAATGTCACAGCCCATTGAGATGTCCCCAGGTGTTTTCATCTGGTCCCTTCCAAGGCCAAGTGTGACCCCAAATGGAGACAAAATGGAGCCAATATAGGAGGGACAAGAGCCAACAGGCAATGTGCCATTGCCACCCAAGCAGCCTGGGATGGGCAACCTTTGGGTGGGAAATGCTGGAGACAAGGATCATGGTTTTGTGTAGAAGGTACCAAACTATCACCTTGTTCAAGGGCAAGGAGTGGCTGCCCACTGGCATTTCCTAAAAGTTGGGAGAAGCCTGCGTCTCCACACAAGATAGTGGCAAGGGACACCCCGTCCTGCTCTGTCCCCCTGCAGCTCACCTCCTTCAGCTCATTCTCAGGCAGGGCTGCCCTCTCAATGACACTCAGCTTCTTGAGGATGCGTGTGACACTTTGGTCCTGGAAGTCGGAGGGGTCGAACTGCCTGGCCCTAATGCCATACTCCAGGGTGTGCTTGGACATGGCCAAGTTCTTCTCCAGCTGCAAGGGCAGGAGAGGACAGAAGAGGAGTTACTTTGAGAAGATCCCTGAGACACAGGCCATCACTAGAAACACCACGTGGCATGCCATGACTGACGACCTCCCCGTGGCTGCCCTTGTGGGTACCTCATGGCATTACGAGGTTTTTCATGGAAAAGGCACATCCTGGGTGAGAACATCACCCCTTGGCTAGGGGCAGAGGCTGCCCTGGTTTTCAGAGCTCATCTGAAACACACCTTGGGTACCAGCTGCCTGCCTTGGCTGTTGTCTCTCCCCGCACAGCCCCAAGGTCATTCCCATACCATGATCTCCTTGTTGTGGTCGGTGATGTTGGTGTTGTAGGCCCAGGATGCCTCCGTGTAGGCGTTCCACACTGCCTCGCCCGTGCTGTTGTACTCGGACAAGAACTCTTTAGCTTGTGCTTCATCTGCTATTTTGTCTAGAAGAGGAGGTAAATGGGGGAAGAGAAGGGGAGTCAGCAGAGTTCTTCTTTTTGTAAGAGCACCTCCCCATGGAGAAGCCATGGCTGAGCTTTTCCCAAAACTGCAGGTCCATTGAAGGATGCCACAGCTTGGGAGCAAGTTCAGCCAAGAAGTGAGGGCAGAGGGGTCCTGCTGTGGGTGTTCCATGGGACAGGGGACAGGATAACAGGACACGCTGCATGCCCTAGACCCTTCCACTTGGGCAGAAAGGATACAGCTGAAAACAGATGACCTGTCACACCATGACTGATGGCATCACTACAGCGGCAGGGCCACAGCTTCAGACAATGGTACGTCAAGAAGTTGGCTAGTGGCACCTGCTTCCTGGGAAGCAACTCCTGTGAGACTCCATGTGGAGATGGTTATTTCTCTTTCCTGGCATGGAGACCTCCCCCACCCCCAGCAGAGACCTTCCTCAGCACTGTCCTGCCTGGGGGTTAGTGATGTCCCTTGGGAGACCTCTTCCTGCCCCTTCCCAGAGCCAGGATGGAGCTGCAGCCTTACCAATGCCTTCAGGGTAGCCTTCGGGGATAGGGGGCCGCCAGTCAAACTCAGGCCAGCCCAGCACCTCATTGGTCTTGTTGTTCTGCTCCTGAAGCCACTTGGTGACAGGGCTGAAGTACTCCAGGAGGGCCCCAGCATCCATCTTATCCATGCCAGTGAGGTTGAACAGGATTTCCTGCCACGACTTGGAAGACCCAGCTTTCAACACTTCCCTGCAGAGAAGCAGGACAGCAAGAGCCAGCATGAGACCAGGGGATGGATGGGAGAAAAGTGGTGATGGTATCTCATCATCGCAAGTGTTGAAGATGCTATTCCTGAGTGGGACATGAACCTAGGAACTGCCTCTGAAGCCCCATCGGTCCTGCATATGGGAATGAAGGCTCCCCATCACATACTCATGCATTTGTTAACACCCAGGGAGTCATTAGGAACCAAATGTGCTTTAGTGACCTCTTGTCTGGGTGGCAGCTCATGACAGGGACAATAGCAGTGCTCTGGTGAGGACCACTCACCCCACCCCAGTGCTTCCATGTATTTCCATCCATCCATCCATCCATCTGCAAAGCTATTTCTCCAGCCACTTTTCCTTCCTTCCTTTCTTCTTTCCTTCCTTTGCACACCATCAGCTTCCACGCACACATCTGCCCGTGGCGATTGTCCCGACCCTCCTCTGTCCCCACCTGAGTTTGGCTCCAGCTTCTTTGGACATGTAGATGTCACAGGTGTGCAGGGGACCGCTGTGGTTGGCTGCCTGACACAGCGCCTTGTGAAACTGGAACTGGAGGATGAAGCTCACAAAGTACCTGCCAAGGAAGCCCATGAAGGTGAGCGCTGGGGACAAAGGGAAGCAGACAAGTCCTAGCGTGCGGTGGTAGGCACCCGGCCACATGTCAGCTCCCCACCATTTGTGCTCCCAAGCATTGGATAGTCTCTGTGTCTTGAGCAGGAGCAATGCATCCAGCTCCCACAGAGCTGAGCCCCCACTCCCCCTCTTCCCCAAGGCTCCATCCCCTCATCTACACCTCCTCTACCTGATGTAAGGGGTGTTCCCAGGGATGTGGTACTTTGCTCCAGGGTCAAAGTTGCTTTCATTCCTCGAAACCGGAGCACAGATACCCTGGTATTTGGTTCTGCAGAAAACAGAGAACAGGAGCATGAGCTGCAAAGGAGGAGGCAGATGACCCAAGGCAGGGAATGGGAAGGGAAGGCTTAAGAAATCTACACAATTAGAGTGTGCTTCCATATATTTCCATCCATCCATCCATCCATCTACCCACCCACTCATCTACCCATCCATCCCACCCACCCACTCATCTATCCATCGTTCTCCAACCATCTCCATGGCTACTTTTTCCTTTTTTTCCCTTCTTTTCTTCTTTGCTGTCTTCCTTCCTTGCACATCCCCAGCTTCCACACCCTGATCCACCCCTGGTGACTGTCCTCTACCTCAGATACCACCAGTCGTAGTTGTAACGGTTCGGGGGCGTGCGGCCATTGAACACATTCCAGCGCCACTGGTCAATGAGGTAGCCAAAGGGCAGGAAGGCGATCTTCTCCAAGGCCATCTTCAGCAGATAGTTGATGTTGCTCTCTGCATGAAACAGAGCCTGAACCAGGTGGGGAAGGAGTCTGGCTGGACAGCACTATGGCCACCAGACTTTTTGTGGGAAGAGGGTGAGCAGATCTGGATGAGAAATGGGGACAGCATTTCAACATATAGTTTTGCTCCCTAGCGAAGGCTGTGTAGGACACAGGGGGTTTCTCTAGATACAGCTCCTACTTGGGGCAACATGTGCCTTTTTACTGAGTGGGGACAACGGGAGTGACAAGCACGGTGTCTCCTTGTCTTCAGCCTGACCCTCAGAGTGAGAAGGTCTTTGGTGAGCGTAACTCTGATGTTCACCCTCACACGTTCACCCTAGGGCCTTAGGGTGAAGGGGGTTTGATCTGCAGGGCTGTCACACCACTGCAAAGGCTCTCCTGGTTTAGACCCAGAACCTAGGGTCTAGGACAGTCACCACCATATCATGGGGAGCACTGGGGATGGTGACATCTGCTTTCCCCATTGCCTCGAGGAAACCCGGGGAAGGAAGGTTGGAGGAGGACCTGTTGGAGACCCAGCTGAAGCCGTGGGGTCAGAGAGGGGTTGGCAGCACTGCCCTGAGGGGCTACTGGCTGCCATCCTTATGGCGGCATGGCTGCCAAGGGCTGGTTAGTCAGGCAGCAATGCCTTGAGGCAGGGACCATCTGCTCCGTGGTGTTTATGCAGCATCGGCCCAACCCTCTTGGCTGCTGCAATGGCTTCCCTGTCATGAAACGTATTTAATGACAAGGCAGGAGGATCCCGGGACTGTCCCTCCTCCGCAAAGCAGCTCCTGCGGCAGGAATCTGCGAATGCTTGGTTTCCTCTGCTGCCGTCTGCTTTGACGTGTCGGCTGAGAGACGTGGGGCGCGGGGAGAGACTCTTGCCAAGCCGGGCAGTGCCCTGTGGCTACAAGTCCTCCTCTGCTGCGCCAGCTGGCAGGCAGAAACGTCACCCGCTGACTGTCCTCGTGACTCTGCACGTAAACGCTCAGTGCCACCTCCACAGAGCTAGACTGGGAGCTCCTGGGGTGGACATTTCTTGGCGAGGGAAGGGGGAACGCTGGAAAGGTCAAAGCCAATCAAGCACAAAGATGCTGCAATCAGCTCTCTGATGGAGAAGGGAAGGGAAGAGACAAGCTCTGGAGAGCATCCCTCCTGCCCTCGGGGGTGAAGAGGATGGAGCCATGAAGGGTCCTACATGGACCCATGGAGACAAGAAGGGGTTGCTCATGGAACCAAGCACGGGTGAAAAGCACACATCAGCCATGGGGTCTTGCCTGCTCTGGGTTGCGTTGCCAGACTGCCGCCCACCGTGGCATATCCCAAACCCCTCCTGGTGCCTGAGCCCTCCAGGCCACCCAGCTCCCCAGGGTGGCTGCCATACCTGCGTCCTCAGTGGCATTGCTGAGAAGACCGATTTTCTTGAGGTGGCTGGGCGTGGAGACAGACAGGGACATGACATCGCCAATGGCCTCATGGAAGCCAGGGTTAGCCCCGCTGCGGAAGGAGACGGGCTGGTCCTTGTACTGCAGGTAGTACTGAACGTGGCCCATCTCGTGGTGCACCGTGAACAGCTGCTCCATGGTCACCGTCGTGCACTGCTTGATCCTGCCGGGTGAAAACAGAGCATTGCCTGAGCTGAGTGAGGGACCCCGGCTGCCTGTGCACCCCCTCGATGGGAAGGACCCTCCTCAGTCCCTGAGAGGGTGGCAGCACCCATGGGGTTGGGGAAAGACCCAGGGGAGGGGAAGGCAGGGCAGTGTGGTCCCCCAAGACCTTACCCCAGACGGTGACAGATTGGGCTGCACGGCCAGGCTGGGGGTGCCCAAAATGGTGACCACCAAGGGGAATGGAGGAGTGTCTTACCCTGTAGCCCTGGGGTAAGGTAATGCATGCCCCTGCATGCCCCCACACACCTGAAGTCCTTGCGGTTGTAGAAGTCCCAGGCCGAGGCGTGACACACCACCTCCCGCCCGTCCGTTGGCTTTTCCAGCATGGACTTCTCCCAAAATTCAGGGGGCATCTCCAGAAGCCCCAGGGAGGTGAAGAACTCCTCCGAGACCCGGAACATGTGGGTGGCGTTCCAGCCCTGGTGGGCAGCAGGCAGTGGGTTACGGCTGAGGAAAGGGCTGCCCATGCCCTAGGCATTGCCTCTGGTGCTCTCCCAGCACCGTGGGGATGAGGTGGGTCCCTCCAAGGGACCGAGGTCCTGCCCCTCTCACCCTGATGGGGATACCTGGCCCCAGAATTGGTGTAAGCATCCCTAAGAAGCACTGAGCAATGGTGCTGGTGCCCAGCATGGACAGGGGAAGGGAGCAGGGCTGATGCCCCAGGACCGCTCCGAGCTCTGTGATGGTGGATGCAGCCCCCAGCCCGGGCATTGGCACCCGTCCCACCACACTGTCCTTCCTTATTGCCCACCTGCTGCCTCTTTGGTCATTGCCAGAGTGGGAGTGGGGTCATTTCTTTGTCCCTTCCCCTCCCGGACATGGCTTTTCTGCTGTCCCCTATGCAGATATGAGAAACCGCTCCCATGGGGTCAATGTTATGGGCAAGCCTTGGCCAACACCCCCCATTTTTGTCCCCCTGGTGCCACCAGTGAGTCCCTCAGCCCATCACCTGCTGCACCATGGTGCTTGTGACATCGAGGTTGGGCTTCTCGGGGTAGGGGACCATCAGGTCATAGATGTTGTTCCACTGCTGAGCCCACATGTTGCCTGAGAAGAGAAAACAGCTGGAGCAGAGCTGGTGGTAGGTTGGGAGGAAGAGAAACACAGTGATAACTGGGACCTCCCTGTCCCACTATGGCCCTACGTGTGCCCCTCTGGCCTCACCAGCACCCCTGGGCACAGGCTGGGGGGGTCCCTCCTCTTACCCAGGAGGTGAGCAGGGATGGGACCCTTCAGGTTGATGTATTTGGGGCCGTAGCGGTTATACAGCTTCCTCCGGACGAAGGCGTGCAGGTTGAGGTAGAGCGGCTCCAGCTGGTTGTAGAGATGTTCCAGGTCATCCTCGAAGGAGGCTGAGTCATACCAGGAGCGCCAATAGCTGCCTGTGTCCTCGAATCCTGCCGGGAAGGCAGTGATGACCGTTGGCTCTGGCCCCCGCGGGCTGCCCCCCCACCCAGCCCCAAGAGCTGGGACCAGGGAGCAGCAGTAGAATTTTGCCCGTTTCCCAAAGTGTTGGCACCGGGGAAATGGAAGTCGGATGCCTGGCTGCACGCAGGATGGGGAGAGCAGCGGGGCATCCCATTGCCCCGGCCCCAGTTCCCTCCCCTGGTCCCCGACCACCCCCTGCATCTCCCCATCCTGCTCCTACCATCCATCTGATAGGCCTCGTTGCTCAGCTTCACAAACTCCTCGTACTTGGGGCGCAGCGGGTTGCCTGCGGCGTTGTGCCACCCCTCCCAGGCGTAGAGCAGCTTCTTGTAGCTGCGGGAGGTGGCCATGATGTCTGAGATGTCTGGGACAAGGGGACAAGAAGGACATGAGAGAGGGGCAGGAGAGGGGGTCACATCCCACAGGAGCTCTGCAGAGGTGCCACCACCATCGCGCCAGACCCAAATGCCTATCCTTGCCCCCGGACAACCCTGATGGACAAGGGTGGGACCTGCCAACCCCAAGTCGCTGGGGATGTGGGGACCGGGACAAACTCATGGCCATGGGGTGCTCAGCACCCCAGAGGGGCAGAAGGATAAGGACCATACCTGGCTCCAGCTCCCAGCAGGTACCGTTGGCCAGGCACACCTTGGCCGTGGAGTAGATTTTGTCCATGTTGCTTAGGACGGTGTTGTACTGCGGAGAAGGAAAAGATGTTGGGGCTGGAAGGGGATGGGAATGGTCCTTCAGGAGGGATCTACAGACTTCCCATCTCCGGAGCGTGTGTGTGTGTCCAGAGGGACGTGGAGGAGGATTGGTGTGTTTACACAGCATGCTTTTGGTGAGATAAGTGTGTTATCACCCAGAGTTTTACACCCTTCGCATGGTGGGAGCAGGGAGGCTCTTTGGGACAGACAAACCACGCACAGCCGCTCGCCAAACCCCGCTCGAACGTGGCGTGAGCGCTCACGCTGTCCCGGAGCGGGGCTGTTTATAAAGCTCTTTGTCAGCGGGGCTGCGGCACAGCCTGTTTATCTAAGCGGGTAAAAAAAAAAAAAAAAAAGAAGAAAAGCAGGAGGAGGAGGGGGATTTATTTCTGTGAACCTCAACAACAGCAAACAATAGCAACAGGAGGTTTCCTGGAACCTGCCCGAGGAGCCCATTCCCAGGGAAGGAAATTCCTCCGCTCCGTCCCTCTCTCCGCTCCCATCCCTCTGCTCCGGCCGGGCGGAGGGGATGGAGACAGGGGACGGTGGCGGCTGCGGGATGGAGCTGCCTGGGGACAGGCGAAATGTGGCCGATGTGCAGGGAGGGGACGTGATGCTGTCTGTTATCTGGGAGAGGGCAGGGATGGGTTTCCTGGAAGGAACTGGGGCTGACGCTTCTCTGGAAAGGATTGTATGACTGGGCTTGCCAGCCAAGAGAGGTTTGGGAGGGGAGGGCTGTCAGGGAGCCGTGGGCCAGGCTGGAGGGGACGGCAGTGCCAGCGTCCCTGCGCTCGTGCAGAGGCTCGTGCACTGGCTGCCAGCCTCCACCTGGGCAATATTTTCATGCACGGAAATCGAAATCACGTCGTATTTAGGTAAACGACCCTGAAAGCTCAGTGATGGGGAAGGCTCAGGATGTCCTGATGTCCCTAGTGTGGAACTATGTCACCAAGACACAGCGTTTCTGGGCTCGCAGGGAGGGCTCAGGAGCTGGGTGGCTGCAGCAGCCCCCCTTTTCAGTGGGCCACATCCCCCAGGAGCACCGGAGCGGGGGGTCGAGCCAGCTGGCCCCCGGCCATGGGCACAGCCTGGCTGGTCTCCAGGTGACGCCCAAGGCCACTCTATGTAAGCAGGAAATCTCCGGTTCCCACTGGGATAGCTCGGAGATGAGGTTAGGGCTGGATAATGGGGCCAGCAGGCAGCCCACATCCCCCGGAGATAGCACCCCATCTCCCCCCTCCACCACTGTCTTCCCCGTGCAGAGGCCAGGGAGACCCTCCAAAATGCAACGGAGGGGCAACGGGCCAGCAATGGAGTTTGGAGGCTTGGGAAAAATCCCTTTAAGGGGTTTCGCAGCACCCCAGCAATGCCCAGGGCTTTGCCGGCACCTCACCTACCTGCTCTCTCTTCTCCAGGGGCAGGTTGGAGGGTCCCAGGGTCTGGATGGAGCCGATGATTTTCCTCAGCTGTGGGTCACTGAAGTTGCTCCAGATGCTGCCGAAGAGCTCCTTGGCTTTCTTCCCCCACAGCTCCGTGAAGTTTTGCTCCTCCAGCGACGCCTCAACCTGCATCGCGAGTGGGGACATGGGGACTCAGGACCAGCCCTGGGACATGCCACCACCCAGGCAATGGGTTCAGAGCCAGGAGGGTTTGTGGGAGCCAGAGGGGACGGGGCACGAGGTGGCAGGCAGGGCTGTCCCCAGTCCGTGACATTCACAGATAGAGACATCAGCTTCCAGCAGCCGCAATGTCTGCAGCCCCCCCTCGCCTGCGGCTCTCCCGGCGAGCACCTGCCAAGGTGGCCCTTGAGGATGTTTTGGAGGTGGCCCCGGGGTGTCGTGGCCCAGATGGGGTGGGGATGCTGGGACAGGGGCGTCCACGCCATGCGGGCAGGGTGTCCGGGTGCTCCTGGGCTGGCTCTGGCAGCTGCCAGACCCCAGTTTCAGAAGGAGCTCTGAGGTCTGGCTTCATTTTATTCCTATTCCTGCTGTTTCTCACCTTTGCAGAAGCCCAAAGGAAAACTACAAAGATGCCACATTCACTGTTCTTTTTCCTATACCTCCTTGCTAGATCCATACATTTCTCCTTTGGCTACCTGCAGCCCGTGCCCTGTAAGTGCCATATCTGGGTTGCACCTTGCAGAGGGGCACCCATGTGCACCGAGCCCCCGGTTTGGGGTTTCTCACTGTCGCCCGTCTCCTGCCAGCCCCGACCTCCCTTCCCAGGGCCGTGGGATGACAGGGAGCTGTCTGCGCCGCGGGGGGTTATTTAGGCAGCTGGAGCCGTGGCCGATGGCCACGATTTTGGGATGGGGTGTATTGCAGGAGGTCGCATCCCAGCCCAGCCAGTGTCAGCTGTATTTTTGGGAAACTCTGATCTTGCGAGAGTGTCCTGGCCTGGGTGATGCGCAGGATGGAGTGAGAAGGTGCAGAGTGCCTGTTCGCTGTCCGTGCGCCATCCCGGTGTGATTTATGGAGCTCATTAGCTGTTCGTGGCATTTTTAGCCTGGTTCCAACAAGCCTCGTTTGTTTTATTTTAATCTTCACATTCCCTCGGCTGGCAGCAGGGAGGGAAGGGAGTTACGGTGCGGCAGGACTGGAGGCTACCCGGGGCAGGCACCCACGTGGCCGGGGGATGCGGGGGTGGGGATGCCGAAAGTGTCGGGTGCCCCTGGCTGCCCACCACTGGGCACCCACCACCTCCCTCAGACTTCCCAGCACCCACAGCATCACTCTGGGTACCCTGATCCCCCCACATGCCGGGATGCGCCAGCCCCACGGACACCCTGCACTGGAGCAAGACGCTCTTGCGTCACCCCATTAAACAGGGGAATGTCTTTACCCCTTCCCAGACCCTGCTGCAGCGCCGGGAGCTGTAGGAAGCAGAGTCCAGCTGTGTTTCATCTTCTCCTTGAACACGCGCCTGTGTTTGGTCAGGCGAATCCTACCCTAAACTCTCCTGACAGCTCCGGCGGAGCGAGCTGAGGCCGGCGGCGCTGCCCGAGACCCCCTTGCCGTGACCGTGCCCACCAGCCCTGGCCCTTCGCCCCCGCAGCTGGGAGCTGTCTCTGTGGGGGTGCCCCTTTGGGGGGCTCAGAGGGCCCTGGACGCCCACAGCCCCCAAGTCTCCCTAAACCGCCCCCCCCATCCCAGTCCCTCCCTGCTCCTGGTTGCACAGTGAAGATTCAGCAGCGCAGGATGTGGCCCAGGGCACTGGGGTTGCTCTGCCCTGGGCACCCGGAGAAATCTCGCACCCATGAGCAGCCCCTGAACCCCAAACAGCATCACCAGCGTCTCCCCCAGAGCCCCAGCTTGCAGGAGATGGTACATCTCCCTCTCCGCGGCCGAGCTCCCTGTCTGTCATTCCAGCGTCCCTCTGTCCGTCCCTGCGTGGCCGGGGGCTGCTGCCCTCCTTTGGCCTCCTGCCCCTCCGTGTCACTTTGTCCGGGGCCACCTTTCGTGGCAGGTCCTGGAGGACCCGCGCCATGGTGACCTGGCTCAGGTGTCCCAGACATGCGTGGGGTTTGCCTGGCCTAAGGCTTCCCCAGATCCCCAAATTCAGCCTTTCGGGTTGTGCTGGCCAGCTGTTAACCCTTTAGGACTCAGTGCCCCCCTCCCACCGCGCACCTCCCTGCTGCCCCATGGCGGGGCTGATCTCAGGGGCCGGATCCCCTCCTCTTCCTGGACTGCCTTGGGAGCCTTGGCATGGCAGGGAGCACCTGGCTGTGATCCTCGGGCATTTATTAACGCGGGAAAGGGTGAGAGCTAGCCGGGAAATGCCCCTTGAGAAAAGTCCATGCAAGGTGCTTTCCTGGCCGTAACCTCGGACTCGGCGCGGCTGGGATGCTCCCGCTCTGCCCCACGGTACCCGGCTGCACCGCAACATCTGCAGCAGACGCTTGGCGCCCGCCCAGGCATCGCGTCAGCTCGCCAAAAAAAGGCTGAAGGGATGCTTGGGTGCTCTCGGGTGTCCTGCCAAGTTGGCAGCAGCTGGACCTTGGCGACGTTCTTCTCCCCGCGCAGGAAGACGCGTTTCCTTCTTGCCACGGGGCACGCTGTGCCCCCCCGTCCCCGTGGGATCCGGAGGGATTCGGGGCTGATTTGGGGTGCGGGGGTAATGCAGGGGTCCCTAAACACACCTAGGGGCTGCACCGACCCCCGTGCCCCACCAGCTCTCTGGGGCGGCAGGCGCATCTCCGAGCTGCACACAGCGCCGTGGCCGTGCCCCCCGTGCCGGGGCAGCCAGCAGCTCCCTGGGCACAGCAAGAGCCAGGGAAAGCTCTGCAGCCTGTCCGGGCTCCGCGATTCCCCAGCCCACGCCGGGCAGGGGCTGTGCTGCAGCTCACCGGGCTGCTGGAACTCCCTGCCCCGCTAAATCCAGCCTAAAGGTACGCAAACCCCCGGCCAAACAGGCAGACGCCAGCGGGATGCACACAGCGTCGCTCCCCGCGGGGCTCTGCCCGCACGTAGCGGGGCTGATGGCAAATTCCCCGTAGCCTGGAGCGCTGCCCCAAAGCCGGCTTCATCCCCATGGGCTGGGGACACAGGGACGGGGGGTGGCAGCCTTGGTCCCGATGCCACCCCGTTGCTTGTGCACACTTTGGGGTCCCGGCGTCTGCCCCAAACCAAAAGCCCCCAGCTCAGGGACGCGGTGGGGCTCCGGCACGGCACAGCACCGGGACGTGGTGGCACCAGGCAGGGACGGGGACAGGGACACTTGACACCTGACCCCAGTCTGGGAAGGAGGGGAAGGAAAGTGGAAGGTGCTGGGAGGAGGAAACCACCTCTAAAAATAACCTGGACTCTGCTCCGGGACCAGGGCTGTCACTCCGGGGCAGAGCCTCTCTGAGAGCCAATTTGGGGGAAACCCCCACAGTTCCCAGACTACAACTCCCAGCCCTGGTTTGCCATCCTGGGGTGCCAAGACAGGAGCCCACGGGGAGGAAGGGGACATGCCAAGTGTCCCTACCATACCCCAGCCCCCCCCAGTCCCCGGTGCTGGGGACACCCCCGCGGTGGCATCTCCCCCATCCCACCACCCACCTGCAGAGCAGCGTTTTCGGCCGTCAGGTTGGTGTAGTAATCCCAGCTGGCCGAGACGCTCTTGAAGAGGACGAGCTCGGCTGTGCTGTTGTAGTCGCTGGCGAAGAGGGCGGCCCCCTCCTCGGTGGGCTTATACTGGAGGGGCTCGAGGCCGGGCTGAAGGGCACCCGCCAGGCTCAGCCCCAGCAGCAGCCCCAGCGCCGGGGGCATCGCGACGGGAGCGGTGCACGGAGGCGGGGGGGCCCCCTTTGGTGCCTTGCGAGATAGCTTTGCCTCCGCTGCCGGCTGCTTATAAGCCAGCAGCCTTCGCGCAAACCCTGCCCACCGAGCCTGCCTCCCCTCGCAGATAA
Organism: Calonectris borealis; assembly: GCF_964195595.1. Taxonomy (NCBI): domain Eukaryota; kingdom Metazoa; phylum Chordata; class Aves; order Procellariiformes; family Procellariidae; genus Calonectris; species Calonectris borealis. The sequence goes on along the minus strand of NC_134333.1, from coordinate 7,060,388 downwards.
GACCGGAGCGTTTTGCTCTCCCTTCGGCGGCTCCCGGGCTTGCGGGAAGGAGCGGGGAACGAGCGCTGCCTTGGGGTGCAAAGTCCCTTTGGTGCCTGGCCGCACCGGGAGGGAAGGGGAAGGGGCTGGGACAGCAGAGAGGGAAGGAGATGGAGGAGAATCAAGGGAAAGGCAGAAAAAAGAGAAAGGAGGAGAAAGGCTGGGGTGGACGGGGTGGGTGGGAGGCAGCTCCATCCCTGCAGGGTCCCGGTCCCCTCCTGGCTCGGCACAGGGGGATCCAGCTGAACCGGTCCACGGCGCTTGGCAGGACATCCCCTCCCCACGCCGGCATCACGCGGCGAGCACCCCTTGGCAGCGCCCCGGCCACCCGCCACGGGGCACGAGGGCGAGCGCAGTGGGGAAAGCACTCGCTTGGGGGGCAGCCAAGGTCCATCTCCTCCGGCCAAAGTGACCCCCTTCCCAGCATAACCTCATTTTTCAGAGAAATGGAGTAAATTCTGCTGGCTGGGAAGGAAATCCCGTCACATCATACCAAATGTTTTGGACTTGGAGGAATTAGGCTGATGACAAATGAGTAACAAAAAGTTCCTTCAAAATGAAAACCAGACCCGTGTCGGTGGGCTTGATAGTTCCTTTCTTTTTGTGTTTTTTTTTTTTCTTTTTAATTAACTAAATCCCTTTCCCCCAGGGCCTGGCCCCAGCCCCGGGAGCTGTGCCCGGGCTGAGCTTAGGCCCTGGGTTGGCTGAGCCCATCACCCCTCGTTGGGGCCACCACCCCATGGGGACACAGCGGACACCTGCCACGGAGGGGAGAGCTTTTTTGGGGGTGCCAGAGGGAAACCCCTTGACTTGTCGGACCCGCTGGGTGCTGCGGAGCCACTGGGCACTGCCGTAGCCCCTCGGCGTGAGCCCGCGGGTTGACTCCATGGGCAGAGCACGGCCCCTCGACAAGGGACGAGTCCTCCTGCCAGGGCTGGGGACACTACGGGGTTTGCAGAGCCATTTCCAAAATAAAAAAGAAAGGGATTTAGAAGCCTGAAACCCTCTCGTGTCAAACCTCCCTCCAAAAATCACAGCTTCCCACCCTACCCACCACCTGCACCGGCTGACGGGGGCACACAAACAACCCTGAGCCCGTAGGGTGTGCAACAGCACCGGCACCGCCTGCGAGCCCGGACATCACGGAGCCGGGGACGAAGCCAGCATCCACCTGCAGCCCCCCTTGCTGACCCCTTTCCCCACCGGCCACAGGTCTCTGGAAACTCCAGTTTACTGAGAAGTTGGAAAAAATGGTTGGTTTGGCTCCAATTTGGCTGGTGACCAAGCGCCGATGAATGGAGATTTCCTGCGCCCCGCCAGCCTCTGTTCCCAGCTGCGCCGGGGAGGGGTTTTCCCGGCTCCGGGGCGTTGCGGCGCAGCCTCCGGCACCGGCGGGGGTCTTGGGCGAGCGGCGCGGCCGAAGCGGGCTCTGCAATCTCAGCGCTGCGCTGGTATCTGGAAATCCCAGCGAGGGAAGCCTTTGCCAAGGTTGGTGTTTCCGATAGGTGACCCCGCAGAGGAAGGGCAGCTCGCCGTCATTTTGCACATGAGCATCTGCCAAGAGGGGCTGCTGCTGCGGGACTTTGTGTTGGGCAAGAGGTCCTCTCGACGGCTGCATCTCCAAGGATGCCCGCAGCTCTGTGGCATCCCGTCCTATAAAGCTCCAGCTGGGATCAGGCAGAAAAACCTCCTACACACGGGACAGCGCTGGCAGGTGAAGTGGCTGTTGGCCCAGGAAGGCAGGTGAGATGCCTGCAAGCTTGAAGATGCCCGTTGGTGCCTCTGTGCTGCCCCGAATCCATGCTGTGCCCCAGCACCCACCAAGGATGGGCTCAGAGACACCCATGGGACACTCTGCAGAGCAGGGGGACCGGTCCCCCTCTCCCCACCCATCTCAGGGGTGTCGGGGTGGGTGATGGACACCCATCTGCTCCCAGCGTGCAGGGTACACGGGGCTGCCGGCACCACAGACCAGAGGGACAGGAGGTATCGAAGGATGTGAAAAATGTGTTGCCACGGAGACGGATGCTGAACCGCTCGCGGGGACGCGGGCTTGGGGGACGCTGGGTGAGATGCGGTGTCCCCAGTGGCTGCCCTGAGCTGGGAGGATGCTTCCCATCAGCTTCCATCGCCATCACCAGCTGTGTGGAGATGTCGTCCTCCCCCTCCCCGGAGCGCGTGTGCGGGGACACGTGTGCGATGGCCGGATCCTCACTGCAGCGTGTCGGGGGGTGCAACCGGTGCCTCACTTGCGACGGAGCACGACTTGCTTTCGACATTTTGGATAAGCTCCTTGGCTTGCCAGACCTGTACAATCTCCCTGCCCGCTGCTGGCAGTGCTGGCAGGGGCACCCACTGGTGCAGCCCCCGCCCCGGAGAGCCCAAAATAAGGAAATAGCGAGTTTGACAGCAAATATTTCTTGGGGGAGCTGTAAGGTATCAGCCGCGACAGCGGTGCGGTGGGAGGAGGCGAGCAGGGGTGGTGCGAAGGGGCAGGTATTTGGGGGTGGCCCCGGTGCTGGCTGGGAGGATTTGGTGATTTTTCTGGGTATATCCCAGCCCTACGGCCTCTGGCTGGGGATTCTCAAGCCCATTTTTCCCTTCTTTTATTAGAAACCACATTTTTGGCTTCCCCATCCCATTTCTCAGAGTGTTCAAGGGTGCTTCAAAACTCCTGTCTGATGGAGCTCTCTGTTTGAGCAACCAAGGAGGGGAGGAGAGGATTCCCTCCTGATTTAAACCTCAGAAAGAGCTGTTTTTAGCGGGCGTGCAGCCTCGTGTGTGACTTCTCCTGATGCTGCAGTTTCGTGGGCACGACGGCTCCTGAGCCGGTTGGTACAAATCACTGCATGGAGAATTTTTTTCCTCCGTCTCCAGACCCTGAGTTTAAAGACTCCTGCTTTATTTACTGATGAATTCAATCAAATATCATAGCATATAATTTGCTAAGCTGCTTTCCCAGATACGGTGACGCTGCTGTGAGGGAGAGGGGAAGAACAACCTCTCCAGTCCAAATTTTTCATCTAAACAAACAGCTTTTTTCTGATCCTTTCAAAAAAAAAAAAAAAGAAACACCCCAAGCAACTGGGGTTTTGGCCATTTATTTCAGACCTGTGATTGCCAAAATAACTATGAACCGTTAAAGAAAGAGCCGTGGCCGGTGCAGCCCCTGGATGTCACCTGGGCTTGGGGACTGGGCTGGCAAGAGGGACCCAGGAGTCCTCACTCCCGGGTCTTGCTGTCTGACTGCAAAATATCTCCGCTGAGGGTTTTTGGGGCTGTTTCCAGCTTTTCCCTGGATGAAAGATGTATTTAAAACCTGGCGTGTCCCCTCTGCATGGGGACGGGGTGCAATGGGCCACGGGGAGCTCACCCCCGACCCCAGAGCAGCGATTGCTGCTTTATCACCAGAAGTGCACGCTCAGCTCTTGCTGGAGGCTGAACGCAGCAGAAACGCTCCTTATCGGCACGGTTTCCACCCTGCCCCACAAAAACCCTTCCCAGCACACGCCTGCCCTAGGACAAGGGTTTATGGCCCCGGGGAGGCTGGTCCTGGTGCGGGCGTAGGGGACACACGTGAGCCGGGCTGGCTGCTCGGGGCAGCCCGAGAGGGACCATGTGTTTCCTCCAGCCTCAGCGCTGGGTGCTGGAGCTGGGAAGGAGATGGAGATGTGGTTTCCACCGTAGGATCTCCTCAGGCTCCATCCCCACCAGCGCCAGTGGACCGAGGATGAGCTATGACATTGCAAGGCCCTGAAAATGCAGCGTGCTGAAGGCAGCCGTTGGCTCAGGGCCCCTAAATGGGGGGGGGTCATAAATACATGCCAGACCCCGATAGTCAGCCCCTGGGGAGCCTCAGGGCAGGAGATGTGCCCAGTGGCCGGGAGCATCTCGGGGCAAGAAGTAAAAGCCTGGCGAGAAATCATCCCTCCTCCTCCATCCCTCATCCTTCATCCTTCATCCCTCCTCCTTCATCCCTCCATCCCCCCTCCTTCATCCCCCCATCCCCCCTCCTTCATCCCCCCATCCCCCCTCCTTCATCCCTCCATCCCCCCTCCTTCATCCCCCCATCCCCCCTCCTTCATCCCCCCATCCCCCCTCCTTCATCCCCCCATCCCCCCTCCTTCATCCCTCCATCCCCCCCTCCTTCATCCCCCCATCCCCCCTCCTTCATCCCCCCATCCCCCCTCCTTCATCCCTCCATCCCCCCCTTCCTCACCAGCCAGCCAGAGCTGGGCACCGATACAGGGTGAGCGAAGAGGCCAACGTGTTCCCTCCACACCCATCAGCCCAATAAAACATGGCAAAGTCTATTATTTCCCCTTTTTTTTCCCTTCTTTAATAACCGAAAACAATCCCAGCCCTGAGGCGAGCGAGTGTGACTGCTCCGGGAGCATTAATCATCTGCTGCGAGCCCGGCGCGGGTTATCGCGGCTGTTTATCCAAGCTGCTATTAAAAAAAATTGCCATAAACGCGCCTTCAGCCCCGTCTGAAAGAGATGAAGTGTTTGCGCTGGCTGCACCGATCGTATCGCCCGCCTGGCACAGCAAAAGTTCCTGGCGAGGGGAAGGACAGGGCGGCTTAATTGCTGCCAGGAGGAGAACCAGGGTCTTTTCCAGGCAGGCTGCTCCGATCCCCGGCCCAGGAAGGAGCCGAGTTCCCAGGGGATTTTCATCCCAGCTGGGAATCACCCATTTTTCAGCCTTCATGGGACCCCAGGGAATTGGGGACCAACCCCCCCGATGTGACCCAGCGGGACAATTTATGCTCAATCTCGAGCTACCCCACAGCCGCTCCCTTGACAACCACAGAGCCTTCCAACACGACTTTCACTTTTTTCTCCTATGTTCAATGAAAAACTGTTAATTTTGCCCCAGGTTGGGTTTCGCGGGGAAGCGCAGCGGCTGGGGTTGTTTCAGGTGGCAGCTCAGCTCCTCCGAGGCAGCTGGGCTCTTGAATCGCAATCCTCCGGGGAGGCATCTTGCAAATTAGCATTTCTTAGCGATAAAAAATTGTTTTAGGAAGGAAAAAAAAACCAAACCAAAAGAGGTTAGATCAGCAAAATGGTAATTTGATAATCTCTGGTGGAGGGAAGGAAAGCCGCCCGCGCCAGGGTGGGGGTGAGCAGCCGGGGAAGGGCAGGAACTGCTGGTTTTACCATGAATTATCAGTCGATGATGCTCCTATCGATCCGCGGGTGCTTGGCAGCCCAGGACAAACCCGGAGCGGGTGCTGTACTTGGCGGAGAGCGGGGGAGCTGGAGCAGCATCCCCGGAGCCGCTTCGACTCACGGATCTGCAGGAAGCTGTGGCAGCTCCGAGCATCCCTGAGCACCCCTGCGCAGCCCCGACCCCCCCGAGCCCCGCAGGTCCAGGCCAGGCCAGGCAGCACTGGCTCTGCTGCCCCACCGGCAGCGCGGGGAGGATTTCGTTCTTGCCAGCTCGGGGAAAGCTCAGGCAGATTTAATAAAGCCATTATGCCCCTGGCTATGTCTTTAATTAAAGAGCTGGTTACAAATGGCTCGCTGTTCCCTGGTAAGAGGAGGGTGCTGGCCAGCGTTGAAGGGGCTCGTTTGTCCCCGGATCGGCTGCCACCGAGTCCCCTTGCACGTGGCAGCGGGTGCAGGGACCCCTCGGCAAACGCTGCCATGTGCCACCCCTGGGTTTGTCCCTGCTGTGTGGATGGGACAAGCAACCCCCTCCATTTAATCAGGTAGGGTTGAGGGCTGCTATGTCTTTTTGGCTGCTGAAAGTTGAAATAGTTTGGCTGGATGCGGGTATAAACATTTATAAAGCTGTTTCGTATTGTGTTACGACAGTGCTGCTCTCAGCAGAGGGCGAAGCTTTTTGTCTTTCCAAGTATCCTGAAGGATGAACCCCCAAATTTCATCCCCTCTGAGGCTTTTCCAAGGGTCTCAGCCAGACCATAGTGGGGGAAATCCTCCCTCCACTCAGCCTAGGCACCCGCCCGGCCCTTTCCAGCCCAACAGCTCAAGGTTTGCAGTTTATGGTGGTTTTTATGGTTTAGCTGATCAACTCTGGTAAATCATTTCCCAACAACCACCGCAGTGATAAAGCCCGACCGCAGGCTGGGAGCCGGCAGCGGCTCCGATGGCTGCTGCGGGGTTGTTCCCCGTGGGCGAAGGCTCAGGACAGCGGCCCTGGGACTCTGCCCCGGGCTGCAGCGGGGCCCGGACTTTGCTCGTGGTGTGACAGAGCTGCACCGGGGCTGCACCGGGATTTCGGCTCTGCTGAATCACGCCGTGGTGGTGGGGGGGGTTCTCCAGCTCCTGGGGTTTTTGCCCCACGGCACAAGTCCCCAGTGGGGGGAAGAAGGTGATGGGGATGTTGGGGGGGAACCTCAGTAGGTCTTTGGGGTGTCTTTGCTCAGGAGGGTCCGAGCAGGCGAGAGCAGCCCCGCGTGCCCAAGGGGAAGGGCTGGGGGGAACAACCCTGAGCCCGCCTGATCTTCTGCACCGGGGGAGCACCGGATCCCAGCAGGTCTCAGGGTGCTCCGGCTCCCATGGGTGGTCCGGGGCCGAGGGTGCTCCAGACCCCGCCAGCCGCTCCAGGTGTGAGGGTGTGCCGGCTCCCAGGGGCGATCTGGCTCGGGGGCTGCTCCGGGGCCCTGCGGGGATCCAGACCCGAGGGTGGTGCCGATCGCACCGGGTCCGTACCTGGTCACTCTGGATCCCACGGGCGATCCAGGGCCGAGGATGCTCCCGGTCCTGGGCCGGCCGGTCCCTCCCCAGGGCGCTGCGCACGGCGGGGCCCTGGTGACACCTAGTGGCACCGAGTGACAGACACCCAGACACAGACAGGAGGGGCCGGGGGGGCATCCCCCCATCTCCCCTCTCCGGGCCATCCCATGGCGGGGCGCAGGATGCGGCCGGCGGTGCTGAGGGGGTCCCGGGGGGGGGGGGGGGGGGGGCAGGAGGAGGCGGGGGGTCCCCAGGGACACGTCACCCCCTGCCATCCCCTGACCCCCAAGCCCGGCCAAGGGCCCTGCAGGGGTGCTGGCTCCCCGCACGTCACCCCGATGCTGCTGATGGGGTGCAGGGGATGAGCAGGAATCAATGAAGCCAGACCCACGCAAGGCCTCGTTAGCGCTGCCCAAATAAATACAAATTAAACGGTGACGGAGCCAGTGTGCCCTGTACAGGGGTCAGGGCCCCCGGGGGCTGATCCAGCGAGGTCGGGGGGTCCCTGGCCTGGTTTGGGGCTGGGGTGTCGCAGGGTGCAGGGGCTGAGGTGGGTGCGGGCAGGGCCTGGCACAGCTGGGGGGGTGTCACAGGTGCTGCCAGCGCCTTGGGGACCATCCCCACAATACACAGACCCCCCCGCTCGTGATGCCTCCCCAGGTTTGCAGCCCCCTTTCCCGCTCCTCAGCGTGCAATGGCACCCTCCCTCTGCAGAGATGCTGGGGGGGTGCAGCCCCCCCTCGCTGTGCCATCGCTCTGTTGCCTTGCCAACGCGGTGGCCCTGTCCCTCGCTCAGACACTGTCACCGCTGGGCCTCGTGCAGGCGGCATCGCCCGGCACCCACAGGTAGGGTTGGGGGGGTACGGGGGGGGGCTGCATGGGTGCCTGCCTCCAACCTTCCCCCCAATACATCACTCAGGCCCCCCCAGCTCTGAGCTGGAGTGAGCCCCCTCCCCTGCATGAGCCTGTAGCCCCCACTGAGAGCAGAGACACCCCCCCCCGAGACCCACCCAGGGATTCTGGGGGGGTCCCAGCCAGAGGCCATGGTGAGGGGCTGCCGGGGTAGGCAAGGTGCACACACCGTCCCCCCCTCCCCAGGCCACGTGGGGAGGGTTTAACCAGAGAACCCCCCCTCCAAAAGCGGGGAGCACCGGCTTTGCCCTGGGAGGGGGGGACTGGGGCTGCGCTTGGGGGCTGCTGGGGGGTGCAGGGCGGCAGAGACGCGGTTGGGGGGGACAGGCGGGACCCCACCACGGGACGGCTTTGCGAAGGGGCCCGGCTCTCCCAGCCGGGAGCAGCGGACGGGACAGTTTTAGGGCGAACAGGCAACTCGCAGGGCCCGTTTCCAGCAGGCACCTCCCCGTGTCCCGCTGCCAGTTCCCGTGGTCGGGGGGTCGCTCCCTGTCCCTCTGTCCCCAGCGCGGTTGGGGACCGAGTTGGCCCCTTGTGCGCGTGCCAGCGGGGCCAGGTGTTTGCATCTGGCAGGGGGCAGGATGGGGCCACATGGGCACCCGTTTGGGATCTGTGGCCCCCGTTGGAGCCAGCAGCCCCTCGGCCGGGGTGAGGGTTTTGGGGGGGGGCTGTTGTGATGCAGGGAGGAGACGGTGGCTCTCGCTGCCCCCCCAGCCTGGTCTGCGCCCCGTGCCAGGCCCCGCAGAGCAGCCCATGGCCCCGGGCGGTGAGGCCGGGCGCGGGCAGGCGGCTTTTGCAGTGCAACCTAATGGGATAAACCAATTCCCTTAACCCACTTATCCCGCTGATCCAATAAAGGTGGCTGGGAATAAAGTGTGTGCGTGGTCTTAATGCATCGCCCCCCCCATCATGCCCCCCCGGCCCTGACAGCACCGAGGGTCTGTCTGCGGCAGCCGGCCCGGTGCTCCTCCCCAGAGGCAGCTACAGCGGGGACAGAGGTGGGACGTTGGCCCCTGGGGCTGGGACTCGCTGGCCCTGGCTGACGGGGAAGCAGGAGAGGTGGCCGTGGCGGCGGTGGTGGCAGCTCTGATCCCCACGCCAGCGGGGAGCACTGGGGGATAACCCAGGACGAAGCACAACGGGGGTGCAGGTGGGTTGTGGGGCCGTGGGGCAGCTCTCTGGTGTGGTGTGTCCGTGTCCCCCCCCCAGCACAGGGGTTTGCTCAGCCCCGTGTCCCCAGGGGCCATCGCTTTTGACATGGGGGGGTCCCGAGCAGCCTTGGTCATCCCTGCGCTGCCTTCCTCTAGCAGGGTTTGGGGGTCTTGCGGGGCTCTGGGGGTGCTGAGGGGCAAGGGTGGGACATGGGGTGGGGATGGAGGGACGGGGATGGAGTGGGAGGGATGGGGATGGAGGGTCGGGGATGGAGTGGGAGGGGTGGGGATGGAGGGTCGGGGATGGAGTGGGAGGGATGGGGATGGAGGGTCGGGGATGGAGGGTCGGGGATGGTGTGGCTGGAGGGCCGGGGCAGGAGGAATGGGGCAGGCAGGATGTGGGCAGGAGCAGGCGAGTAGAGGCAGGAGGGCAAGGGACAGGAGCGCGGGGCCGGGCGTGCCGTGGCGGCCGGGAGCCACCTCCGGGTGTGGGTGACGCAGCGGCCCCGGCGGCACCAGGAAGCGTCCGGCTCCGCGGCAGGTGAGGGCGGAGCGGCGACGCCGGACGCTGCCCGCAGTGGGACCCCGCACCGGGGCCGGCTGGCCGGGACCCCCGCTGCCACGCGGGGCCACCCGTGGCTTCGCTGCCCCTTCCTCTCTGTCCCCGCAGGCCGGCATGGACGGGGCTCCGCCACCTGCCAGCCCCGCCGGGCTCTCGGCGTACGTGGCCGTGTCGCAGCTGCTGGGCCTGACGCTGCTGGCCACCACGGGCGCCTGGCTGGGCCGCTACCGGGGCGGCGTGGCCTGGCACAGCCCCCTCCAGTTCAACGTCCACCCCCTCTGCATGGTGCTGGGCATGGTTTTCCTCCAAGGTGACGGTGAGCGGGGCCGTGGGACAAGCGCCCTGTCCCAGCTGCAGCCTTCAAAGCCCCCAGAGCTGCAGCCGGGCAGGCAGCGAAGGGGACAAAACGGTGACAAATGAGACCGGGAAGATGCTCCAGGACCCCCCCCCTGCCTGCATGCAGCACCCCTGGAAGATGCGGGGTGCCAGGGAGGTGGGGGACCCCCATGGATGCTCATCTGCCCTCTCTCCGGCAGCTCTCCTGGTCTACCGGGTCTTCAGGCACGAAGCCAAGCGCTCCACCAAGGCGCTGCACGCGCTGCTGCACGGCCTGGCGCTGCTCATCGCCCTCGTCGGTGAGCGCCGCGGCCGGGATGGGCGGACAGGGCTGGATCCGGCCCCGGCGGTAACGGGCTCCTCTCCGCAGGCATCGTCGCCGTCTTCGAGTCCCACCGGAGCAAGGGCATCCCCGACATGTACAGCCTGCACAGCTGGTGCGGGATGGCCGCCTTCGTGCTCTACCTCCTGCAGGTGAGGGCTGGGGAGCCCCCGGGCACCCGGGGGGGAAGGGACCCCGTAGCACCCCGTAACATCCCCGCACCCCCGCAGTGGCTCCTGGGCTGCGGTTTCTTCCTGTTCCCCGGCGCCTCCTTCTCGCTGCGCGGCCGGTACAAACCCCAGCACGTCTTCTTCGGCATCGCCCTCTTCGCCCTCTCCATCGCCGCCTGCTTGCTGGGCATCACCGAGATGCTCCTCTTCAACATCAGGTGGGTGACCCAGCTGGGGGGGTGGTAGCCCCCTCACCAGACCCCCTGGCCCGCAGCAAAGGGCTGCTCCAGCCCTGTGGGGCAGAGTCTGCTCAGGCCGTGGCTCCGTGGTTATTAAATCCCCCCCCCGAGGCCTTTAGTTCTGCTGCTGCTGAGTCACTGCCCAGATGATGTTTAACACGGGCCGGATCCTGCGACAGCTTTTTTCGGGGATGGAGATAAAATACCCAGTCGCCTCCCTGCAGTCAGGAGTTTTCAGAACCCCCTGGGGACACTCACGTCCCCGAGGCCTCTGCCCTCGCAGCTGGAGGACATGGCGGTGGCCCCAGCTGCACATCGGGGTCCCCCCCAGCCCCAGCACCGTGGGGACACGGCTATGGGGCACCGCGGGAGCCACCTCCCTCTGGCTGGGGGAGCACATCTGGCAGGGGAGGTGCTGGGCTGCCTAGAGCCCCGCTGTAGGGCTGTGCCCCCAGTTTTCTCTGCCGTCACCAAGAGCGAGCAGCACCCGGGCAGTCACCTCTTGCCCTGATCTGGGGGAAAGGGGCCTTTCCCGGGGTGCGTGCCCGGAGGATGAGGATGAGAAAGGGGGTCCCAGGTAGGGTAGGGGACAGGCCACCCGCACCCCGAGGCTTGAGCATCCCCCTCCGCCCCCGCAGGGACTCCTACAGCCATTTTGTGCCTGAGGGGGTCCTGGCCAACACCCTGGGGGTGCTGCTGGTGGCCTTCGGGCTGGTGGTGGGCTACGTGCTGACGCGGGACGACTGGAAGCGCCCGCCGCTGGCCGAGGAGTTGGCCCTCTCCATGGACTTCAAGACCCTGACGGAGGGTGAGAGCCCCGGCGGCGGCAGCCAGTGATGTCCCCAGCTCCCTGGTCCCCGGCACGAGCACCTCGTGGTGTCTGTGGGATGTTCCTGTGTACCCCGTCCCCGGTGTCTTGGGGCTCTGCCCGGCTCAGGGTGACGAGGACAGCTGGGGAAGGACACGCTTGTTGGTGTAACGCTGCCCGTTGGGTTCAGCCTCGCTTGGCCTTACTCCTCCTCAGCTCTGCCCCGCACAGCCCCCGGTGACCCCCCGAGCCTGCCCCAGCCCCGCAGGGACAGCGGTGCCGCAGGCAGGGGCAGGGGCTGGCAGCGGCACCGGGGCACGAAGGACGGGTCCCCGGGCTCTGCCCTGCTCTGGGGTCCGGGGGGTGGGAGCCCAGATTTCCCCACTGCGCGTGGCCGAAGCCCAAAGCCCCTTCTCAGAGGGGATGGGCAGAGGGGATGTTTGCCATCACCCGCATTTCCCACTCGCTGGCAGCCCATCGTCCTCCAGCGCGGCCGCGCGTGGGGGCTGCTCCCCTCAAAGGGCTCCCCGGGGGCTCGGAGCGACCCGGCGTCTGCGCAGGTTCAGCGTCTTTGTGTCCGAAATGTTTCCCCTCTCGCACGGTGTGTTGTCTGCTCAGTGGATGCTCCCGACCTAATAAATGTTTGCAGCTAAGCCGTCCTCCTCCAGCTCATGGTTTTGGGGTACCCCTGAGCTCCCACACGCCGTGGGCAGCTGGAGAAGGAGCTGCCCGAGGGGCTGGGGAGGGCAGGGTGGGTATTTGGGATGGGACTGTCCCCTCCGGGCCCCGCGCCGTGCACCCGGTGCTGCCGAGCTCAGCGGTGGCTGCGGGAGGGACCCCACGGGGACACCTCCAGGGTCTGGCCATGCACGGGATATGCCCATGGAAGTGGGGGAGACCCACCGCCATGAGGAGGTGCAACCCCGACGTGGGCTCCTCTCCTGCTGAAAGCATCCCCTCTTCCTTCTGGGTTTCGGCACCGGCAGCCGCGCGGGTGAAGCTGCCGGAAACCTGAAGCTCCCGATCCCGGCGCTGCAAAGCAAGCGCAGCCCCAGCAAAGGCGCGAGCCCAAGCCGGGGGTTTTTTGCTCACCACAACCCCGAGGCGCTGCGTCCTTCCAGCACTGCGCACCCTGCCCGGCGGCTGGAGGCTGGGATGCTCGCAGCTGCGAAACCCAGCCCTGGGTTCGGGCAGGGAGGAAGCGAGCAGACACGCTGGTTCTCGGGAGCTGCAGGGCTCCAGGGTCCTCAGCGCTCAGCTGCGCTTTCCACAATTTAATCCAGAAAACTCTCTGATGCGGTTCCGTCCCCCCTTTCATTAACGCCCCTTCGCTAACGGCGGCAGCAGCGCTGCCTCCGTCCCCTCCTGCTCCACGGCCCCGTCCCCAACCCCAGGCAGTGACAGCCAGACCCGTCCCTCGCGCCGTCCTGACGTCCCCAGGTGATTTCCACGCCAAGAAGCCACAGCGCTCACCGCAGCGTGGGAAAAACACCAGGCCAGACGCCGTCTCCAAGTGTTAACCATTTATAAATAAGTACATTTTTTCATACATACAGTTTTCATTGTACAGATTACAATCTGTATACATTGGGGGGGGAATGCATTCTTTTGAACTTTTCACATCTATCTCACAGCTCACATGTACAGACAAGAAAACTCTGCTCAAGCAAATACAGCAAAGGAAAAAATATGTTTTCTTCTTTCCTTATACATGAGAGGCGAAGGCCTCCGCTGTCGGCAGGGGTTGCTCTTCCCACTGCACAATATCACAACTGTGTGGTGTTCGATATATCAGTAGAGAGAACAGAACATGCATTGAATAATATACTGTACAGAGAGAAAGTCCTTTACATCAGAATTATAGAAAAGCTAAAGGAAAATTTAAGTGTCTTAAAGATCTTCCCAGCAAGTGTCTCGAAGGATGGCAACCGGGGAACTGTACAAAGCACAAGGTGTGTGTACTGTACGTGTTTGTACCGAACTCAGATCCTCTCGGGTGTGAAGACAGAAGGGAGACGAAACGCTGAATGCAACACTATGGGAAAGAAAAGGCTGGACAGGGATGACACCGGCAGTACTGGCAGAGTCCACACGAGTCTCTGGGTTATCGGTGTGGCAACCAAATGGACTTTAGGTAGCACACAGTGCTGCTCCCGGTGTCTGGCTTATCAGTGCGCAGCGAGGCAGACCCACGGAAAGTGACCCAATCCCCTGGGCGTGAGGCTCTCCCACCCACCCAGCACGACCCCGACCCGCCGGAGGAGACGACCCGCAGCCGCACCGCCGTCCCCGGACAGCGTCACCCAGAAGGGACAAAGTCTTTCGGCAAAGCAGCCCTCCGTTTTCGGGACTATAGGATGCGATCCCGTCGGACGGGACCCGGCTGCTGACTCCCCAGTACCGTGACAGCTAGAAAATGAGCAGGAGGAAAGGATACGGCGGATGGGTTTGGTGTCCGCTGGCCTTCCCGGTGACGGTCGCGCTAGCTGTGTTTTCTCTCGGGTAGGTCTGTAACAGTTGCAGTGAGATCCAGCTGTATAGTCAGGAGTTGGACACGAACGCATCTTGCTAAAGAATTGAGCCCTTAGTGGTTTATATTAGAAAAAAGAGTTTGATTGAATGAAAATCCAGCAATTATTCACACAAATCTGAAAAAAACGCAGGTTAACTTTCAACCATTGTGCTTTGTGTCCAACACGCACCCCACCGGACTTCGCGTAGAGCAACCAGCACGGGGTGAAGGCATTTATTCGCAGAGGTCCCAGCGGGTACAACAGCTCTTCCCCTAAGCCCTTGGTTAAACACCGTTAATCCCGGTAGAAGAGTTATCTTGAATTCCCAAGCCTAAAGCAAAGTACAACCACCAAAGAGCTCGCGACAGCTCACCGCGGACCCACCTTTGCACGGAAGGCGGAGGACGAGCAGGCACGCCGGCTTGCTTTTCTCTAGATAAGGCGGAGCTGGCACTTCGGTTTTAGCTAGACTTCTTCTGGGTAACCCTGAATATACAGCAACCTTTGCACGAGGGGACTGCATCGCTCCAAATTTAGTAGCCACCCTGGTTCCGGACCTAATCCAAATATGGCTTAGGCATTTGTCGTACGCACACACAAATGTTCACACTAGCCAAGCGGTTTTCTTTACAGCCAGGTTAAAGAAAAAAACCAAAAAGTTCAGTGCTCGGACGGACCCACCTGCGGGCACCGGTGCCAGGCGGCAGACGGACGGACGGACGCACACCTGGGTTTGTCGGGAGCTGGCGCAGCCTGCGCCCTCCCAAGCAGCGACGCAGAGAAGGCGGCTCAGGCTGCACGGTGCCTTCGCCTTTGGAGACGGATCCCAAGGGATCTCTTTGTAAAACCCTCCCTTTCCTAAGTGTTCAGATGCCCAGTACAGACTATTTTCAAAGCCCTCGAATGCCATTCCCAGCCTGCAGAGCCCCCACCAGGCGCAAGTCCCCTCCCCTGGGACCAGAGCATCCTCCCCGCCCGGGAGACAACGCAAGAGCCGGTGAATCCCCGCCGAGGGACGTGGCAGGCACCCACCCCGAAGCTGGGGGAGAAGATTTCAGCTTTGCGGCGGCCGAGCCAGCTCTCGGAGCGGCTGCGGGCAGAGGACGAGAGACACCTGGTGGGAAGGTCGGCTAAATACAGGGGTCGGCTTCAGCATCGCCTCCCCAACGCGCCCCAAGAACCAAACCCGGAGGTTTCAATGCCATCGAGGACCTGGTTTCCTCGGTGCACCTAAGAATCCTACTTGCTCGCACGACAGCGGCTCGCCAGCTGGGGAGGGGACGGAGGCGCCGGCTGGCAGCATCGTCCCACATCTTAATTACTCAAAGAGTAATTAAATACATAGCACGGACAGACAACACAACGCCGTGTCTGAAATTCTGTGCACGCTCCCGCAACGCGGCCCGGGCTCGTCAGCTCGCGATCTACGATGACAGGGTGGGATCTGAGCCTCGTGCTCCACCCAGCCACGCGCACAGCGGCGCGCTTCACAACAGGACCACGCACGACAGCACAATACGAAACGACCTCTGCTTCTCATCCATGCCCAAGCCGAATCGTGACTTTGAGGACACGGGGGACCGTGTAAAGAACGGCTTTTCCAGGGAGAGGTGTGCTCCTTACCCACCCGGGGACTGCAGCAGCCATCCCGCCTCAGCTGTCCCTAAGAGAATTGCTGGGGAAGCGCTTTAAAATCACTGCAAATAATTTTGTATTTAAAAATTCCTCCATCTTTTGATGCTTATATACAAGAGTCAGTTCTTGTGCTATAAATGTTATGATTCATTGCTTCGTTTCTTTTCTTTTTTCTTTTTTTTTTTGAAAAATACACTAAGAGACAAGAGCTGTTCTGCTATTTTCTAATGAAGACACTACTCACGCTTAAATATCCAGTATTTATCATAGTAACAAATTCAAACAGTAAAGTGCACCCATTTACAGAGAGAACAGATGGAAAACCATTAGTGCAAGAATCCTGTGAAAAATGTTAACACGTGGTATCGTGAAAAAACCTGCACGTCGCAGTATTTAAGCCTTCTTTCAGCTTGGTGTTTGTGTTAAAAATGTGAGCTGCTTTCTTTTTCCCTTAAAACATCTTCATAAACCCAAAAGTTACACACAGAAGCGCTGTGAGGGGACAGTACTGGGAGCACGTGGCAGTGAATAGCGAAAGCAAAGCACGGGCAGGACTCACATCGCTGCTCTCGGACCGTCCCGTTTGCATCTCGGCGGAGAGAACTGGCTCGCGGCCGTAGCGCGTCTCGCTCGGCCGTATTAAATAGGGACGGGGCTGAATTTGGTTACTTTTTCCTTTCAAAGAAGCAACTAAAGGTAGGAAGCCACTCACTCGTTCGGGAAAGCTGGAGGATGGGGGGCGTTGAGCAAAGCGACTGCTGCTACTCCAGACCCACGATACACGTGTCCTAGCTAGAGGTGCACTGTATGCGGAGGAGAAGAAATCGGTTATTCCTTACAAAGCAGAACACGCTGCTTCAAAAAGAGAGGAAGAAAAAAAAAACCCATCATACCCCCTTTGCAAGGAGAGAAACAGCGCATGGAGCTGAGCGTCCCCGTGGCCGCGGGGAGCCCGCCCCACCGAGGGGTCTCCCAGTCTACCCCCCGCTTTACAGAGCCCTGTAATAAAGCAAAGAGTCAGCACTGGGTTGCACCTCGAGAAGGAAAACACCAACCTCAATCCAAATACTGGCTTGGACAAATACCAAATAGCCCAGAAGAGCACAAAAATCTCCGAACCCCACGCTCTCAACGTGTCTATGAGACACAAGCCTCCACCGTCCCAAGGTGCGTACCTCCCAGTTTGCTCCGGGCAAATTAGGCAACGAAAGAGCAACGAGATGTGCTGATCCACGCGCAGAAAAAAAACCAAAAAGCCCCATCAAAGCCAGGGTTTGCTAAAGAGTTTCGGGCCAAGTCCTCATCTGGTGTAAATGGATGTAGCTGCACTGATGTCGCACTGGGGATATGGGCATTTACACCAACGGAGGTTGGACCCCACGATCTGGTTCAAGAAGTCTTGCCATTTATTCGCATAGCCCTTTGGAAACACCGAAAGGTATCGCTCCTCCTGCTCAGCACTGAAATTGCTCTTAAGAGTTGATGTGGGTGAGGTTCAGCACGGGCAACAGGCACTATTTTGCTTTAAAACAAGCTACAGGGTTATCGCTCTCCCCCCTCCGATCGTCCCACCCTTCGCTCTCAGTAACCGAAAAGGCAGATTACAAACCCACCAGTAATAAATGAATCTGTAAAGAAAGTCCCTCAACCCCCGAAAAGAATTTCAGAGAATAACTGAAATATTATTGAAAAGCCTATAAAAAAGAATTTTGGAACCGTCCTCTGCTTTTCATACTGTCTTGATGTGATTTGCGTTTGATTTAAAAAAAAAAAAAAATTAGAACAACCAACCCAAACCAAAAAATGTCCTGAAGTAGATCCCATAAATAAATTATAAATATCTCTCTCTTAACTACAGGTCCTTAAAAAGCACAACATGGTCTCTACCATTTACAGGTACGGAACACGGCAATCGCTTTCCAAGATTTCGGAAACAGATCTTAGAGGAGCGCAGCCCTCGCTACGGCACCGGCTCCCCGGGCGGGAGCGAGCCGGAGGGAAGGGATGCTGCAGCGCTGGGTTTGCTGAAGGACCCCTGCTCTCTCGGGAACCATCGTGCCACATTATGCATCCTCATCACAAAAAAATTAAAAAAAAAAATTAAAATTGCAATTTTCCTCCTCGAATACCATTTTTTAAGTCAGATTTTTTTTTTTCCTTGCAAGTAAAAAACCCACCAAAGGAAAGCCCCAACATTAAACCGTCCCGGTGCAAACGCGGTGCTGTGTGTGAGGTGCAGTTGTCTGCTAACAGCGTGCAGAAGTTGTTGCGATCCCAGTTCACGCCCAAGAGGTTTCTGGCCAATTCCCTTGGCTGATTAAAACGGAAACGAAGGGCCAACTTTTATCTCTCAATGCTTGTAAAATGCCCCAGAGCAAACCAGTGTCGGGGCACCAGCAGGTAGCTTGCAAAGTAGCAAAGCATCGCGCGATCCCCACCCCTTCTGGTTGATGACGTGATTAAATAATGAAGGAATCCAATTCGGATTAAAACGCTATAAACCAGATGAAGCAGGATTGTTATTGTGCATAGCTACTTGGTATTAAAACACATCGTGCCCTTGCTCGCTGCGGGTAATTTGCTCTTTGGGGACAAGAGCCAAACAACCCGACTGGCACGGGGACCCGCGGATGCAGCCTTGGGAAAGGCTCCTGTGATCCCTGCTCTGCTCCCGCTAGGAATTCCCATCCGAATTGAATAAGAGCTCATCGAGACAAAAGAAACCAATCTAAATCGAACGCGATTGTCTCTTGAAAAAGAGCTGGTTACCTCCCGCTGCGTAGGGGATATTTCTGGACCACCCCGCACCACGTACTACGATATCCTGGTTGGGAACTTAGCTGGAATTGGGCAAACGATACTGGCTCTGCTGAGGTTGGCTTCACGGTCAGCTGGGGAACGGAAGGGCTGGAGCACGTGCATGGCTGTCTGACCACCACACAAAGTACCGGAGAAACTTGGTCATGTAGCTACCAAAGAGAAATAAAAATAATAATATGCATGGAAATCAAGCTTGGAAGTGTGTGCTGAAAACATGAGGGTCTTACTCCAACAAGCGTCTTTTACACATTAGACTCCACAAATGGTCTCTTTGGTTTGATTGGGGATGTCTGCCCTTGCCTGGAGTCCCTGGAGAGCTGCCTGTACAGGTTGTCCTGGTAGGCCTGTGCCACAGGCAGTGTCCTTGCCACCTTGACGTCGGGATACGAGGAGGCTTGGGTGACTCTCTCCAGGAGGTCTCCCCGGGACCCATTGGCCAGCATCCCATGGGGGCTGTAATAGTCTTCCTCTAGCAAATGGCCATTCTGTGCATTGTTGGTTTTGTTATAAAAGGCAATGTTGCTGATTGAAGAAGGCGGGCTAAAGGATTCTGGCTGGGGGAGGTTGCCAGGAGACGTAGGACTAATGACAGTGTCCACGGACGACACAGCCCAGGTCCGGTTCTGCTGATGGAGATGGGGGTACTGCTGAGTCCGAGCGGTTTTATCTATGATTCCCATGAACGGCGTGGTCCGGGAACGGGCTGGCTCGCTGGGGTAACCCCCCTGCGTGGGAGAGACCGGAGACAGTTCATCGCACGATCTGTCGTAAGCTGGTTTGAGAGGAATCTCCATTTGCTGAATCGAAGCGGAAGGGCGGAAGTTGGGAGTCAGGTTGGAGGTGGAGGAGATGCTATTGCTGGAAGGAGAGAAGCGGAGGCCAACGCTCTGAGAGTGGAGCAGGGGCCTTGGAGTCGGCGGGTGAGGCTTGATTTCGCTGGGATTAACTGTGATGGGCCTTCTTATGAGATGAGACACATCTGGAGAGCCCAGCTGGCTGGCGGGGAGGGAAGAACGTTCCAAGTCAAGCTTCGAGTGACACACCGGATAGTAGGAAGCGGACTGGCTGCGCCCGATCTGAGGTGTCTGGCTGTATCGCATACCCCCCCTGTACGCCGAGGACGGTCTCTGCGGAAGGTCTTCTTTAGCCAGCCCTCCATGCTGACAGATCGCTCCCGCGCTGAGGCTCGCCTGAACGTGCTGCACTGGTCTGCTGTCACCTACGATTCCACCGATGGAGCCCTGGTAGACCAACCTGCTCTGGCTAACCCCCATTTCCCCTGACGCTGACTGGTACTTGCTGGCCATCGAGTGGGCAACCTGGCTGTAAGCACCGGTTGGGATTACAGTACTCGAATGGACGGCGGAGCTGGGCTGGTTGCTCCTCACGATCTGCGCCTTGGCTGGCTGCAGCCTCAGCCCCTGCTGCGGCACGGCCACGGGGAGCTGGGGCATCTGGAAAGACCTCTGCGTCATCTTGGATAACGGAGACTTTGGTCTACCGGGGAGCTGGCTGACTCCACTAGGTTCCTGCTGATAACGAACCGGGGAACCGGACTGTGACCTATAAACGCTCATGCTTTCTGCTGGGGGGCTGGCGCGATACTGAGGACCTCTACGAAGAGGAGAAGGTGGTGGGCTTTGATATTCCTTCCCTTGGCTTCCGACAGGAGGTGGGCTGAAGCGGTAAGAGGAGCCCTGGTGAGCAGGGGACGTGTGCGGAGGACTGGGTCTATAATGCGAGTTTTGGTGTGTTGGAGACAGAGCAGGAGACGTGGACTGGTACCCTTGCCTGGTTGGCGAACCCACGGAGCTATTGGACCTGAAATCAAAGACCTGATGAGAGCCAAGAGGTGAGCCAGAAATATAGGCTGAGTCCCTGTGAGCTGGGGACGGGGGTGGGCTCTGGATGATGGGCAGCCCTTGGTTTGGCCTGGACTCTGTCTGCAAACCAATGGAAACGTTTTCTACATCCTGCTCAAGGTATTCCTCCTCAAAGATATCTTGCACAGAATACAGCTCTTCATGTTGGGCTTCAGGTTCAGGCTCCACTGGGAGCGGCGGCGGCGGCGGCTGCTGCTGCTGCTGCTGCACCTGCCTGCACTCCTCCTCCACCCGCATCAGCAGCCGCTGGATCTCACGGTTGTTGGGACACAGCTTGATGGCCTCGTTCAGGTCCTCCAGGGCTGCTGAAAACTGCCTGCTTGACAAAGGGACAGAAAGGAGAACTGAAATTACTCTGGATTTGAATGGAGCCGTTCTCGGAGGCTCCTGAGGGTTAAGTGGCTTGTCCATGTTACCGAGAGAGATGTTTGTGATTGCTACCGCTGGCTGCACCTCTCATACTCTGCCTTATGTGCCTCCCTTGGATTTATTTTATCCAAACTGAAGGAAAACACTGCCAGCCATTCTGGGGAACACAGTCCTGAGATGGCACAACCCAGGCTAGCAAAGATGCCTGTCCTCTGCAGTATGCATTACAGGCTAATTAATTACTCCTCATGGCACCACCACGAGCTTTGCCACTGTGTTAGTGAAGGGGAAACCAAAGCATCGCTAACTAAGAGCCAAGCTCACCACCGCTGTAAACAAGCGCAGCTTTGATGGAGTTGCAACCGCTTACGCCAGTGAAAATTTGACTTCTGCCTGATGCCAAGACCACACAGCGTCAGGGCTGGCTCCGGAGCTCAGGGGCTCCCACGGGTCAGCGCCTTAGGCAAGGCTTGTCTCTCCGATTTTGCAATGGATTTGGCTAACTTCTTCAGGATGAAGGAATGGAGCAACGTTCGGGAGCCTGCGAGCCCCCCGGGGAAGCCTTTGCAAGGGAAAGGCCAGCCTGTGAGGAGTAAAAGGGAGGTGGGGGTTCGGGGAAGGGGGTTGTCATTTACAGGGACACTGTTCGCTTTCGAGCAAAATGATCTCTTTGAACACGATTGTCATCTTGGGGGATGAGCACAGAGAAAAACTCCCCAGCACCTCCCAACACCAGCCTAAGCTTTTGCAGAAGCCATTCAAAACCAGGCGGAGGAAGGAAAAGCCTCCTGCTCCCCAGACTGTGCTGACCTCAGGGGTGCTGCTGGGCACAAACTGGGAAATAGAGGAGAAAAGCCAAAGTGGTGACGGTTTCTGCTGGAGAGACCTGGGGAGAAAAGGATGCTTGTATGTGGGGAGGCTGATATCATCTGGAAAGGAACCCGGTTCTTATGCTTCCTTACAAGTATTTTGGAAACAATGGAGAGGAAAACCGTTAAAGGAAAGGCGTGAGGTCAGTGTGGCTCAGCCATCAGGACTTCTCTGCAGAAGAGAAGGTCACGGCTTCACCTCCCACACCAAGACCCGGTGGACCAGGCAGCGCAGCATCAGCTGGGCCAGGAGCCCGGTTCCACACATGGCCTCCAGCATGGAAGGTCAAACGGT
Source organism: Calonectris borealis (assembly GCF_964195595.1). Classification (NCBI taxonomy): domain Eukaryota; kingdom Metazoa; phylum Chordata; class Aves; order Procellariiformes; family Procellariidae; genus Calonectris; species Calonectris borealis. The sequence continues at coordinate 7,038,764 of NC_134333.1, read as the reverse complement.
GGTGGTGTCTGCTGAGCTACGATGTTTGCACAGGAGGACTCGCCATACCTCCGGCTACTGGCCACACCTCCGGCTACTGGCGATTCTCTGCACTGCCGTGCAAGGCATTTTGGCTGCCGGTTAAAGCCGAGATGACAGTGCACCCAGCCCTTGAGCGTGTAACTCAAAAGCAAGCCCTCCTGCTCATTTAGGAATGGCATCGATTGGTTTTGAAATGAATCTAATCTCACATCTTTTAGCCTTCAGGGAGGTTAACGAGGGAACCCTCCGGGCTCCATCTGCGTTGCAGAGGGATCCCAGCGCTGCGGCTCTCTAGAAGCTGGTTGCAGTGCTCCAAGCACAAGCTATGGCTGAAAGCTCACCGGCGGGCGCTTGCCTGCACAGTCACTGCACAGCTAGTCAGCAGTTTCTGCCTTGCAAAAAGTGCTGCAGGACAGAGATTTTCACAGATTTTAAGACCAGAAGAGATCACCGTGATGAATGAGTCTGCCCTCTTGCATAACGCAGGCCACAGGGTTTCCGTGAGTCATATTTTACTTCGAGTCCAAGTTGCGGTTGAACTAAAGTGTATTTTTAAAAAGAATACCCAACTTTGGTGTAAAGGTTTCCAGTGCAATAAGATGTTCAGACAAATTTCAACTAAGATGAACCTCTCAAAACGTTTGCATTCAGCTGTCTCCAGAAATTACCAAATGAGGGAGGGTGTTACTTTGGAGTTTGAGAGGTTTGTAATCTCATTAATGAATGTTCCTTTGCCATTTCTTCCCATGGGGACACTGGTACGGTTTTGCACGGTAGATGCCTACATCGGTGTGGCCAGGCTTGAAGAGACCAGCCTCTCGCACTTGTCTCTCTCTCTCTCCTCACCTGCTGCTGCGTTTGGCCCTTGCTCTTGCATAGTAAGCTTCATAAGATTTCGGTTTCAGCTCCAGTGCTTTAGTAGCAAATTCCTCCGCCATTCCAAAATCCTGTCATTACAATAGGTGTGCAGATAAGTAATTGAATATAGAAATAAAAATATATACAGTTTGGGAAGAAAACAAACTTAATATGGACATTTTTTTTTGCATGTACCATGGAAAACGTGGTGGTACTGGAATGTTTCACACGAATTCAACACCATTTACAGCCAGAGAGCTACGATGACACATCCAAAGACTCGTAACCTTCTCGTAACGCCGGATGCTGTCAGCACCCCAGAGGCCAGCGTGCCACTGGCTCCCTTCTCCTTGACTGTGTCCCCAAAAAGTGCATGCAATCCCTCTCCAACAACCTACAGTCTTGAGGAAACACCTGGTCTGGCAGAGGCTGGAATGTAATCTCATTTTTTTCCATAGTTGAAAGCAATAGGAAACCTTTCCCACGCCCTCTGCTTCCCACTCTGCAACACGCTGACATACTTCGAAGGGGCTGAATAAAACTGCACATGAAGGAAGGGACTACAGTACCTCGGTAGCTGCAACAGGACTCGCCGGGCAAAGGTCTCCTACCAGTGCCACCCATTCCACTGTTCCTTGTCTCTCCCCTGCACCTCACTTGGGAGATTCGTTTGGGAGTGGGGAGGGAGAGGGTGACCGCATGGGATGGAGACTGCTCTGGGCGCTTTCGAGCGGCAGTGCCATGAGACTACCGGCTACGGTTCAAACCCTGCCGGCTGTCCTCCCTGCCCTTGTCCCCAATGCTTCACGTACCACTAAGCTCAGCTGAGCACTTGCAAAGGAGACCCCTTCCCAGCGGAGGGGCTTTCATTTTGCAACCAAACACAGCGTGGCATTGCTGACTTGGGCTGTGACCCTGAGCAGTTCTGGGAGAAAGCACCAGAGTACTCCTCATTTGTTCAGAAACTCAGTAAGCGAACTCCGCCTTCTAGAAATGAAGTTTATGAGCACACGATGGCCACTTGGGCTGCACTGAGCAGCCACCTGCGAGTGAGTATGGCCAGCTGGACCTTAGCAAAACCCAGGGTGAGGTTTAACCTCCCCTAAGGTGTCTACACTGGAGCTTGCTCTCTGGACACCCTGCCTGGGGAAGCCCGTACTTTTGTTTGTACCTTCAGTAGCAGTTACTGAAGACATACTGTCCGATAGACTAAACTGGGAATGCAGTCAAGAGGCAGGTACCTTTTATGGTCTCATCTATAGATGCAAAAACTGCAGGAGCAATTACAACGCCCTGAAATTTTCTATCACAAAACCTGGGATTCCCCAGTTAACAGTAAACTGAAAATCTTGTCCTTAAGGCACAGGCTTAGCCGCAAGTTGGCTTGTTTAAAGAGAAGGTTCACACTTTTTCTACAAACTGTGTGGTTTGTTCACCAGCATTAAGATTTTACTTCCATTGCTTTTCATCTGTCTCCCTCACAGCTAAAAGAAATGAAGGTGTCACAAAAATCCCTTCCCCTCCAGTGTAATCTTCGCTGGCTCGTGGCCTCGACGGAGATTTCACTTTTCAAGTCTATGGAGACCTTAAGTTGTAGAGGTGAAAGTCCCTGCGTGCAGAGCAAGGGGGAGGTGGCGCTTTGCTGGAAGAACAGAGTTGCTGCAGGAGCTGGTCGCTAGGTGCTGCTAGGTTGGAGCGGGGAGAGTGACAGTGATCTGGCAGTTCTGGGAGGAGAGGGAGTATGTGGGGGTGTTTCTGGATGAGTCACTGCCCTGGGGAAGTGCTAGCCCCCTAAGCATATGCTCCTTCATTTTAAATTAATTAGTATTCAGAGGAGCACATCTCCTGGCTCCTCCCTCACCGCTGCCCTAGAAATCTGGAAAATGCCTCCACCCCCAATTCACATCATCATCAAGAGGGAGTAATAAAAAATTCAAAAAGCTATAAACATAGCAATGAATTTTTAATCATCAGAAATGCATATTAAATCATTACTTCTTCTGAATTATAAAATGTCAGTGCTCTGTGAAGGACAACCAGGTTACACAGAGGAGAGATCTCAGAGGTCAAAGCACGATTACAGGATGGACATGTCTGTGCACAGGCAGAAAGCTGGCAGCTTGCGCTTAAGGCCATGAAGAGTGGGGAGACTTACGTTCATTTTCCTTCGACATCGGGAGAGGTTGAGAAGGAGCGACACCTTTAGCTCACGGAAGGTTTTCAGGTCTTCTCCAAACCCTTCCCTGGGGAATTTTTTCAGAGCGTACTGGTAGCGCTGGGCAGCCTCTTTCACTTTACCTTTCTAATAGAAAGAGAGCATGTCAAAACACATCCTTGGGTTGAGTTTACTTCGCTGCAGAGAACTCACTCACCAGCCCCATGAACGTTTTGGGTGGTGAAGGTAACATGACTTCACTGTTTAGCTCTTTTCTAGAGAGGAAAGCCAGAACATTTGATCAAGGGAACATCTGATCTGGAAATGCAGATGCCTTGTGCAAGTGAGTTCTCCCACTTCGTACAGAGTTGTCACGCCAGAGTGGGAAACACAGCAGAAATTGTGTTATGTTAACTCGAAACAACTCCATCTGGTTTCTGGATGGATGGTCTTTTGAGCTGGGTGATCAGTAACCCGTTTCTGGAGAACACCCTACACCCAAAGCTTAATAAGCACCAGGGAGGGTAAAGAATAAGAAATATGGGACTTTGGGTCGAGTTCCCAGGGCTCAGAGAAGCCTCTGCAATAGCAAAGATAAACGTTATGGCACTGGTGTGGCTCTGAAGCTGGACAAACAGATTGGGATTCATCTCCCTGGACTTTGGATGTCTAAAAATTAGGTGTCTACATCTAAGCCTGTCAACTGGGTTCCTTTTATAGTTATTGGGACGCCAACAGTCACCTTCAACGGGTGACTCATCTTTGCTATTTTGGGCACCTATTTTTGGGATGGAATGATCTGCGCCCTGGAGGGGGGCAGCCGTGGCAGCTAGGGTGAAAGAAAGAGGGCAAAATGGGATCTAGGACGCATGCAATTCATGATGACCCAGACATAAATTTTGCAGCTACGAATAGCAAGCTTTAAAACCTTTTAGACTCAGGTTTCTCAGCTGTATCACGTATCTCTGGCAGATAACTCCAGTTACAATGCCAGCTTTGCATATTTTCTGCTTCACCCTTAGAGCCTAACAGTGATTCATTGTTGTACTTGCACATTTTGTGTGTGTGTGCAAATCTCCAGGTTTTAAAGATCCGCTTAAAATAAACACAGAGCAAGAAAGACTCTCTAACTGTAATGGTGGAACGTCTCCCATGGGCTAAAGGACACGATAAAGCCATCTGTGTCCTGACGATCTGTTTTCATTGCAAAAAGTTTCTTCCACGAGTTTTTCTGGGATATACTAACTTCTTGCCTTGTTCCACGGCAGTGAGCCTGCTAGGTAATGACAACGTTGCCAGGTCTGATGTGATGACATCAGCACTCCGAATCTCTGTAAAACACTTGGGTTCTGGTGTTTTCAAAGAGGAAATGAAGTGCTGGCTCACATCCAGAATGCGGAGAGACTTGGCTTTGCTTCAGCTTCGTTACAGATTTGGGCAATCAACCCCCCCTCCCCAACCCCACTAACCAAAACCGAACAGTTTGCAACACAAGCAATGCTGTGAGCTGTAGCTTCTCCTTGCCACGGGCGAAGGCAGCAGCATTGCTCAGTCAAAACCTCATACAAAGTTATGCTGCAAGCTGCAGCTGTTCAATTTTTCCAAAAACACTCTTCTCACCTTGTAAAACATGTCTCCCTCCTCCATCAGCTTGCTCAACAGGATGATCATGATGTCTGGTTTGGAGGTTGCCATCGCCCATGTTGCTGGACCTGTAGTGTACAGGATGCATGATGGGTAAAAAACTCATACAATGCAAGGGTGGTAGGAAGCTGGGTGGAAAAAATATCCTGGGGTGGGAATTTCTGCTGGAGAGAACAACTTGGCACGATCAAAGGGCAGAGCGCTCCAAATGATTGAGCTGACAATTCCTCTCGCACTTAAATTAACGTCATTCACATTGCAATGGTTTTCCTTTGCAGTCGTTAAGGCTAATCCTAATCACCACCACCACGATGGTCTGGGAAATGATGGGAGCCGCTTCCACAAGAGGGCAGTGCTGATTGTGGAACCAGCTGGGGTGGGGGAAACAAAACATATTTAAAAGGAAAGATCAGAGTGGTTACATAAAAGCATTTCTAAATTAAAATCTCTGGAAGTGTACTAGGAAATCTGCAGTTCGGCTGTCGATAGGCGTTTTGTGTTTAAGTGGATTGTGATTTCCAACTTCACAAGATGTGAAATACTAGAGTAGAAAATCCATTAAGTTGGAAAACAGGACAAAGGAAAGGTCATGTCTAAGTGCTGCTGGTGCCGAAGCCGTCCGTTGGGCTGGGGAGACGCTGGCTCTGCGCAGGGGTCCGCCCATGCAGAGCCAGTCGTTACCTCAAGGTCTAATACTGGGAGGGAAGGGGTGGCAAAAATCTGGGGACAACTCATTAGTGTGGGTGAAGAATAAGTCAACAATATTCTATAAGTAGATTCAGTACATTTTTGGGGAAGGAGGTTAGTTTTTGAGTTCAAGTTATTCTCTGCAACAGTCATTAAAAAAATTATTTGAAGGTGAGATAAATTAAAAGATTAGAGGTGTTGGGGACGCATGCAGGCTAAATCAAACAGGAGAAAGCAAGGCTGACAAAGCTATCAGATCGAAGCTGATGCTGACAGCAATGAGATATACCTCGTGGGCGACTCGGTAACGTCTGACAACCTTCAAAGAAAGGAGAAAACAAAAAGTTGTAGGAGAGAGGGGGAAAAAAAATGGATGAAGGTGAAAAAAAAAAAAAAAGAAAGGAAAAAAGCAGCTGTGAGAGGCAGGCAGCAAAGAAGCCAATGCACCAGCAAAATCCCCTTTCACAGGAAAACGTAACGTGAGCAGCTGTGTGGCGCAGTGCAGGTAACACTAAGATCTGAAAGCATACACAGAGCAAGTGAACGCAGCAGCTCACAGCAATGCATGGACATAGTACGTTTGTCGACTCAGACCAGTAAAGATAGAAAAAGCATTACCGGAGGAAAGACCTTGCCAAAGAAACAGTTGTTTATTGATTAACTTTGCTAAGTAATACGACAGCAAAAAAATATATTCCCCGTTTTAATAAAGAGAACAAGGCAGTCACGACTCGCCGGCTGCTTTCGGAGTACGAAGCAGCAGCTGGGGCTGAGGCTGCCTCTGTGTTAGGCTTCGATTTTCTAGGACGCCAGCCCCACTGCTTGGAGTCCTGCCTGCGCACAGAGCCGACGGTGGATCGTCCCCTCGTCCCTACCTATCTTTGCTCCTTTCTTCAGGAGAGTGACGACGACCGAGGTGTTGCGGCACCCCACTGCCCTGTCGAGAGGGCGCATCCCGCTGTAGTCAACGTGCTCAATCATGGCCCCATGGTCCACCAGAAACTGAACCTGCAACGAGAAGCCCAACAGTCAGTTCTGCTCCTGGGCAAGATCTTTGCGTGCTGCTGGTGATGTACAACCAGCAGAAGCTTGCTCTGCTCCACTGCCTGGGCTAAAAGCACCTCTATAGGCTCTGAGGGTTCATCAGTCTCATGCGTTGTCCTCTAGGGAAGCGCTTGCATGTATGGAGGGCCAGGACACTATATCCTTATTGCTACATCAAGCTGAGCTGTACTATTTTGAGGGTTTTATGCTAACTGTTCTTTTTGTTCTGCATCTATTAACGGCCACTTACCACCTCTGCATCGCCGTAAAAAGCTGCCAGGTCCAGCGGAGTGCGTCCGTTTTTATCCGCGTGGTCGGTGGCAGCCCCGTTCTCCACCAGGGAACGCACCACGGAGAGATGTCCCTTCAGACAAGCCCAGCTGAGGGCGGTCAAGCCCTCCTTGTCCATTAGAGAAATGGAGGCACCTGAAAGAACAAGCATCAGTTCACTTAAGAGCTCTCTGTTGTTGAGCACTATGATACAACAAACCATCCGCTTAGTGATGACAGCTTATTTCTAGAGAGCTATGTACATAATTATTAATTACTTTATTAACATTTCTCCCACCGTGGATCCCACCCTCCATGGCAACTTCAAATGCACCGACAGGAACTGTGGCAAATGGGTTTATTCACACCAAGCTGCAAACTTTTTCGCACCTAGCTTTGTAGGCTTTTCTGGCAAACACCTTCTAAGCAGCAGGGTGGATTTGACATCCCTCATCTGAGACATCAATCTTTCTTTTTTACTGTTTTTTTTTTTTTTTAATCAAAACCCATTCCAGCCTGTGTGAGTCAGAGATGAAGACCATTTTGCTGTTTCAGCAGGTCATGGTGTACCAAGGGGAACTAAGTCAATTCAGCTCAGTTCTTCTAAAAAAGCACATATTTTCCCCTCTTCACTCCCCTCCCCTTTACCCAAATCGACACAATTTCCAGCAGTATTTCTCCCTGAACTTTACCCAATATAAATACAACGTTGTGGGATAAACTACTGCCAACTGCAAGCCAAGGAGAGAGGGACTTGACATTTTCTTGGATGAAGAAACCGTGCTGCCATACCAATGGGTCAGTATTGCTTCACACGGCATATGGATACGCATATGAGATCTGAACAGCAGCATTAAGTGAACACTCCTCTTCGTGGCACGAAGACAACTCCTGTTGCCATGGCACAGGCAGGGCTCCGGCTCTCGAGCGTCGAGAAGAGATTCGTATCAGCTCTGCTCCTCCGAGGAATTGTGGCTACCTGCGGGATGCTCCTGCCAGCAGGCTGGGATGAGTTGCTGCTGCAGTATTTTTCTCCTGTAGGTAAACTCTAAACTGCCCAGCGTGAGATCTTCACCGGCTCCAGAAAGCTCAGCGAGTGGGGGAGTCACGCGAATTTCCTGAACCTTCCCCTTCATCCCAGCTGACATAGCCCCCGCTTGGCACACATCGCCCAGATGACAGCGAACTGATAGGTGTTCCAGCTTGCACAGCTTTTTGTTTGCGGAGGAGCACAGCACACGAACATTTGCTGGGGCTACGTTCAGAAACCTCTGCGCAGAGCTCTCAGCACAGCTGCAGCATCCTGCTCGCCGCATGCCTCCCAACTGCAGCGCGGCGTGCCAGCGAGGGAGGTGGCAACGACGGCTGGGGCAACCTGGTGTGCCAAGGAGGGACGCTGGCTGCAAGGCAGCTCAAATGTACAAGCTAAGGGACGACAACATAAACTCCCAACATCTTGCCAGCCTTCTCTCATGTTGCCCACACTGCACCCAGGAACCCTTCTGAAGCTCTGTGAAAGCCCTCCAGATGATCCTCAACTGACCCAAGGCCAACTTTTGCTCAGCAAAGCAGGATAATGCCTCATTACATTCCTTCTTATTCATACCAGCTACTTTCTTGCAATCAAACTGTCAAAGCCTTCTCCTGTGTTTTCCCTCTGACTCTTCTGAGCAGGTGAGAAAGCTCCTGCAATAAGAGGGGAGGCCTGAAAGCCACATCATCACTCAACCTTCCCACTCGTTTCCCAGTCCGGTGGGAGAGACACACCATACCGCAGGGTGACATGCACGGACTTCAGGGTATCTCTGCAGCAATGCAAGCTGAAGGTCTAAGGGAGTGGACAATGCACACCGCTCCAGAAATGCCAAAATGCTGCTCCGAGGCAGGCTGGGCATGATCTCCGAAGAAGCGCCGAGCTCCCGATGCAGCCGTGGCTCCCAGCAGAACCTCTGCTTGACTCCGAAGGCATCTTTCGCTCCTTGGGGGATCTCTGACCTACTCAGCATTAAGGCAGTCAGATATGAAACAAACTGATGGTTTGGAGGGCAAGCGGCTTACGGCGACCTCATGGGACCGATCCCTGCTGCAGTGGGAAAGATTTTGTCTGGGTAAACCCAGCTTGCTTCTGAGAAGGGCTGGGCTGCTCCTTCCCTAAAAAAATTAACTGGCTAAATGCAAGAGTTTATGATTTAATATGTTATCCAGCAGGCACACAACAACGAGGCAGCTAGAGAAAAAAAAACTATTGACACTGTTGGAGCATCAAAAAGAAGCAGGGAGTGGCCAGGATGGTCGGATCCTTTCCGTACAGAAGATGGTTGTGCCCAGGCAGGGTCACCCCCCCGCAGGGACGAGGCTCGGCGTTGTGTGTGGGAGGCAGAAGACAGACAGCGAGGAGCAGCACCCATACGTACCATTAACCCAAGGTAAAGCAAAAACATCAACGGATTGATTTTTGCAGGAAAACTGGATTCAGAATCAAGCTCTCTCCGAACGGAATGGGCATCAAGAATTATTTTGCTTTGTGTAACACAGATCCATATAAATATCAGCTTTAGCAGAGCTACGACCAGGAAAGTTTAATTCACCGTTCACACGTCCATTACTTCTGGGTGTTAAGCGACAGCAGTAGGTAACTCTAAAAATTTGGATTTCAAATTGATTGATGACTGCAACTCTGTTAATAAAAAGTGTTTACAAACGCTGACTGTTAATCAAGTACAGTCAAATGAGATTTGCTTTGCAACACACTAATTAATGCTTATGGCTTATGATTCACACACTTTGATTTTAATGAAACATTGAACAGGATTGACAAAGCCACTTTAATTAAAATACACCATATATCATTGTACTCTGCCCAGGCTTGAGCTAACTTTTCAGGACCATGTATTACAGACATTTAGTGGAGTTTATTAAGCTATTTAGAAGAACAGACCTTTTAAAGTAAAAAAGATTTTCATATTTTTGACTTCTTGGGCTCTCAGTGTCCAAGGAGCCGGGGAAACATTATGCTCATTTGCTGGCGATCTCATAGCCAGGATCGGATTATCTGGTATTTTCATCGTCCACTGAACCAGCCTTAAGCGACAGGCACAGTTCTCAAGTTTGGCAAATAAAAATCGCTTATTTTAAGCCTTTTACACAGACACAGTCAAGCTGCAAAAGGGGCCACAGTACAACTCAAACATGTGGAGAGTGTTAATTTGAACTTTTTAAGAAAAAAGAACATCAAAAAAGAATTAATTGAATTAATTCATAAGAAACTCATGCCTCAAACTGATCTCTGTCACATCCCTACGCAGGTTACAGCACCGAAGAGCAACGATCCCACTGGCCTGTGGCTCAGGACAGACAGACAGGCAATGAGAAACTTGTTCTTGGAAGCCTGGCAATTTTACAGTGAAAAACTATTCTTACAACTACTATGTAAAATATTCAAGTGTCTCACATTTTGGCTAAGAGGTCAGACACAGTCACTTACGATATGAAGAAAATATCCCTTCCCAAAGAGGGATCTTACCTGAAATAAAAATATCAAATAACAATACAAGAATTAAATGCTATTTCTAGCCAAAAAATTAATGGAAAATTACCCAAACAAACCAAACAAACATTGGCTATTTGTCAAAAAAAAAAAAAAAAAAAAGTCGTCTCTAAGGAACTACAGAAATAAGAAATAATCGTGTTCACACAGGTTGCAGGCAGCGTGTTGTTCTGACTCACCTCAAACATGTACAGCAGAAATGAGTAAAACTGAAACATGTTCCTGTTGACTGAGTAACTCCTAGTGAAGGAGACTTATTAAAAGTACTGAGCAAAGTGAATCTGTGAGTGCAAAGCTGAAGAGCAGACTATCTTCAAACCAATTCTGTTTTATTTTCAACAAATACACCAAATCCTTGCCTGTGTCGGGGCCTTACCCTCCTGCTGATGTCGGTGTCAAAAACATGGGCAACAATACTAGCACTAAAAACGGAAGTGTTAAAACGTGTCCCAAACTCTGGTCCCGTGGTTGAGTCTTACTTGCCTGTTCCATGGCGGTGTTGACGGTTCAATCACATCGCTTGTTGATATTTTTTTGTCTAAGGGGAAAGCTCCAAGCACGGTTCAAGGGCATATTCTTAACTCAATGCTCAAGCACCTGTGATACGTTAATTTTATTTTCTAACTCAACTGCGTGGTTTTGAGGCTGTGAGCACCAAACAGAGACAACAAAACGGATAGTCAAGATTAACGCTACGGCTATTCTAGTCTTGCTCTTCAATAAGCTGGATACGGTGCTGAGAACCTCTCCCACCGTCTGATCCAGCAGTGGGATTACAATCCCCACCCCGACATTACAAACTCCAGCTGTGCAGGAGACGGTGCGGTGGGACTCGCCATGGCCGCTCTCCAACACACTTCCAAGCACGTGCTCTAACCTTGTGCAAGCAGAAACTCCACTGTGCCCAGATGTCCCTCAGATGCAGCCATCATCAGCGGCGTCCGCCCCTGCTTGTCTGCCATGTTCACATCGGCGCCGTGCGTGAGTAAGAGATCTACAATCTGCAACACACAAAGCGAGAACACATGTTGTATGTAGAGACCCAGCTGGGAACACACGTCGTACGTAGAGACCCAGCTGGGAAGAAACCAGAGCCGAGGAAGAGCAGAGCGGTCCCTGTGTCTTGAAACCTCACCCCCCAAGGCACGGTGCCCTCTGGGATTACTGCTGCAAGATTAGGGCGTAGGAGAAGCCACGGAGGTATAAGGACAGGAAAAATGACCTTTTAAGTCAAAAGCATCCCATTTGCTTCCCAAATGGTGAGATAACACAGTACTTAAGCAAAAGCTGTCTGTAGCCAGCAAGAGCTCGGGGTGTTCGAAGCATCAGTATCACTTCTTCTCACTCCGATCATTCCCCGAAAGAGTTGGGGTTTGTCTTCTCCACCCATATTTCAGCAGGATGGAAGGGATCCCGGCGGCGCGAGGAACCCGCTCACCTGCCAGTGGCCCTGTCTCACGGCGCTGAAGAGCGGGACGACCCCGCGGCGGTTGGGCTGCGCCACCGCGGCGCCCTGCTCCAGGAGGAGCCGGCAGACCTCCAGCTTCCCGCGCCCGGCCGCCGCCGTCAGAGCTGGAGGAGAGAGAAAAGCAGTGAAGGGAAAGAGCCACACTCTCCGCGGAGTTTTTTTCCTATCCGGAGGTAGGTCTTTCTGCTGGATACCGAAGCGGTGGTGCCTGAAATGCCAAACATATTTCATGCCAGGCAAAATGAACAAAGAAAATGGGTTGGACCAGTACAGTTCTAGCTCTTACTTGTCATTTTAGTTTACTTCAAAGGTCAACTCTTCCATGAAAAGATCTTGTAACGTTATGGAAGGAGGCTGATTGGGACAATCAGCTTTTATTATTTTCTGCAAGTCGCAGCGAAACCGGATGAGAACCGCAGTAAGCATAAAATAATCCACAGGCACGTGTGACTGAGGTTCAAGATGCGAAGAAACATAGAGCCCTGTCACATGAAACCTTCACCATGTCCCCCTGTGCCTCCTGCAGGTTTCCCTACTGCAAAAGCCACCGGCTGCAAGACTGAGTGTGTCTTAGTAGGGGCACAATGTCCAGAGAAAACACAGGTCTTCAGGTACGTGCTGTCTGGATAAGACCTTCTGCAACCTGGCCTTGACTCATTCCACCGTGGCTACAAGAGAGCAAGCGAGGGATCAAGCCGGAGGCACTGACAGATCACTGCCGGCCGCTGGATGTCAGTCAGATTTGTGGCTCTTCTCTGTCCAAACAAGCACAGGGCAGCGTAATTCAGATGGAGGACTTTTATTTTTAATATCCCGCTTTAGCCTGTAGATCTTTGAAACCAGGGAAACAATTGGAAAGCAAAAATGGTACGAATATGTTCACCCGTTCTCCAAGAAAAACGCTAATTCTGGGCTTTGTTTTTGGCCAGGACTGATCCTACCAGTAAGGGTCTTTGTGCAAAACCAAAATTATCTCTCATTTCCAGTATTACAGATGCTCACAATACTACAGGTGCGTAGAAATAACACCTGACAGCTCTTTCCCTGACAAAATGTGCTCTGTTAACTCAGAAAGTATGGTCGGGTTAGAAAAGACACATTCAATCTGAAAACAGTTCCAAGTGCAGGACCTGCCTTTGACTCGTCTTCGGTATTAATTTTAGACTTTTCGGTTCCTCCCTCCTCTCCCTAACTTTCTGTGCACTTCAGCACAGCTCCTCCAGCTCAATGCTCTCCTGCTTCTAGAAGGAGTTTGAGCAGAAGGTGGGAGTCTATTTCGAACTGACGTAGCTTGTTTTTTCTTTGAAGTACATTTCTGTGGGATGGCTGATTACGAGGTGTTGATGGGTTTCCAACTGCAACACTGTTAATGTTGGGGGATTTAATTAATTCTCTATTCTGTTCCACATTATGGTTGAGTTTTCTTCTCTTGGGGTTGAGAGACACCAAGAGTTAAAAGGAAAATCATCTCGCTGCCACAAGCAGAACATACTGCAAAATCTATAATCAGATCCATGTGGGTTTTAAACGTAAGCTACAAATATAGAAGAAGGACTGTGTGTAATGTGCACGGCAGAGGGATCGGTATGCAGGGCTTTTGTGTTCTATTTCTAAACCTGCCTGCACTTGAAATGTTGCAGGTTAATTTGAGGTATTTCACGTCAAAATGACTTATGTTTGCAACAATGAAAATACTGTAAATCACCTAAGTGTTTGGTGTTCACCATGAAACGTTCTTTGGAAAAGACTTTACTGAAACAGGATGATTTGATCCATGGCCATACCCTTCTCCACTCTGCCTTGCAAGCCACTCTACCCGGATTGACATGTCTTTTTGCTACTCTGTTCCTCAGGTCAAAGCAACTGGTGCGGGTCTGTAGCTCCAGTCTGTCCTTTGCAGCTCCAACTCAAGGGAAGCTCAAAAGCTTCTGTGCTACTGAGCAGTCAGACCTTGCTGCTTCAGAAGGTTCCACACTGATGACCTGGATTTGCTGCCTGCTGCTGAGAGAAACCTAGCCAAGGTCGTCTTGTATAATGCACAGACATCTCAGCATCTATCCTCAGAAATGCAGAAACTCTCCGAGGGATGAGAGGAGCTCAATCCAGCTGGACCCTAGGAGACCAACGCACTAAGGTACACCCAGACTTCATCCGTGCCTGTGCTTTGAACAGAAGGTTGGACTAGATAACCCCCTGTGGTCCCTCCAACTGCAACGAGCTGGACAGTCTGCTGCTGCTCTGAATACAGGTGCCTCACCCCTCCATCTCCAGCCTTCTAACCAAAGCGGCTTTTGACGTCCCCAAGCTCCAGCTCCACTGCTGGTCACCTCAAGCCCAGAGCACTATCCTGTGGCTGGTCCAACTGTCCAAGCCCAAAAGCTCAATTAAACTACTTCAGGAAAAATTCTAGAAGTACCTGCTTATTTAAGCCTTTTAGTACTCCTTAGATGGACTTATCAACCTTGCAAGGTTGGAGCCATGAGTCTCCAAAAAACCCACAACACAAGGTAAGGCTGTGCCTGTGTGTTGAAAGGAGATTCGAAAAGCAAAGGAAAAGTGATCAGAGGAAATGAGAGAAATGGAAATGGTTTTGTCTGAAGTTTTACTGTCTACCAGAGAGCTCCTGTGGCCCAGCATGAACAAGGTGAGTCCACCAAGCCCAGCCAAGGAGCAGCGACCAGGATCCTGGGCTGGAAAACAGGAACATTCATTTTGCAGCTTTTCCATGAGGATGTAGTGCCAGGAGAACAACTCACCGTGCAATAACAAAGTCTTGGCATCAATGCCATAAAAGAGTTGCTGCATTTCTCAAAACACGGCTCAAACAAGACCTGAGACAAGTTTCAGGTGTGGACGTGCCCCCCTCCGTCAGCGAGCAACGTCAGACAAGCCACAGTCTCCAAAACCAGGGATCTGCAACGGCACATTCTGCCTCTGCTCTTGTGCAGAGCATGTCTGTTTTCTTAGAGCAAAAACAACTTTATCTGGAGAAGGAATCATTAAATTGCTCCTATACAGCACGTGTATCTGTTTCACAGCCTGGCAGCAGGACAAATGCAGTTTGATGGAGTCGTTGTTTGCACCTCCAAAACTCGGATGGAGTTATTACAAGTGACTCAGATACTTTTGTGCTGGGTTTTGATATTAGTCTTGTCCCAGGGGGAAATATTCCATCTGGAGTTGGCTATAGTGTGCTGTCAGCAATTCCTAAACTTATGATGTAACTTGGCACTGCCATTTGGATGATATCAGGCTGATATCACCAAGCCAGGCAGTCAGCTCTGCTCTGCGGAAGATGAGACACACAAGCAACAAGTATCAAAAAACAGACAAGACGTGATTCAGATTTTTAGAGCAGATTGCTATTTTTAGGTGGAAACCAGCATTTCTCTTCAAATTTATCAAACTCGCTATTTACTTTTGGGAAAATAATAATACTACAACAATGTGAAAGGGAGTCTGGAGATCCATATAAACCTGTCCTGTTTATAGGACAAAAGACTGCTGAATTTGGTGGTTGGCTCGTTTTTGCTCACTTTCCCATCTTACCTACCACTAATTTTAATGGGATAAATGGGTATTCCTTTGAGATGGCTCCTCAATTTCTGTGCGATTGTGAATCACAAATCCACATTCCCAACTACCCCAGTTACTCAGAAACCCCTCTCAGATAGAGAAACTCCCCGATGTCTGTGTGAGTCCAGCTTTTGGCATGGCTGGGGGGAGAGGTATGGGAAGGGGGACAACAGAGATGGAAAAGGCTTTTGCTGAAGAGTCCTCGAGGCAACGGGCAGGCTGGGAACAGCAGAGCTGCCCAGGACACAAGGAAAGAGGAAAGCGAAGAGCTGGACGTTGGCAGGGAGAAGAGTGCAGTGCTCAGCTTTCGGGCTGGAGAGCACGGCTGAGCAGGAGAGAGCAGGACGGTGTGACCTCCAAAGGCAGAGCTCCAGCGCCGGGCAGGGTTAGGCACCAGTTCAGCAAACGCCTGTGGCTTTATACCAGGCTTTGCCAGATTCATCCAAACAACCCAGGACTACCTTAACTCAAAGAGCTTCTCTGTAGTGTCTGATGCTGCCCATGAGGTTACTTTGCAGGGAGACATCTTAGTGGCTTTTGATCAAACTCTGAAGGCATCTGGACCACCATCCTATTTACAAGATAGTTGTCAGGACCCAAACACCAGAGAACATTTTGGATGAGCTGTCTCTGGCCTCGTCACCACTTCAAACTGAGAGCTCACCGGCTGTCCTATTACCAACGCTCAGTCATTTCATTTGGCTAATTCCATATCCAATTTCCTTCTTCTCCCGTGACACCCTAGGGGCACTGTTAAATTGCTTATTTGTATATGTTGCCCTTATTTCCGCTAATCACGGCACAATGCCCTCGCTACTCAGTTATGTCCCTGCGGGTGCAGGAGCCGACTCCTTCCCTAATGCCCCGCGAGCGGCCCAGAGCAGCCCGGCCACCCGCCAGGCTCCTTGCTGGGACAACTCATCCCTCTACCTCTGTCCTTTAAAGCCCAGGGGCAATCCTTTCTGATAGACTCCCTTCATTAGAAGGCTCTAATAAGGCTACATTTTCAAAGGTGCAGTGTACAAAACAGCTCAAAATATAACCCTGCTTCCCCCTCCGCCCCCGTCTAACCAGAAACGACCTGACCAAAGACCGAAGACGCCAGCCACCGTCCGTACCCTTGGATCCTGTCATTTTTAAACAAAGCTGACAGAATCAAAATCAGTGCTCCGTTACCCAGACAGGAACATTACCTGGGTGTATTAACTTGACAGGAACATTACCAGTGATGCAAGTAGATTAGTGAGTTGGGTACAAAAGACAGTGGATGATATTTATGAGGTCATTGGAGTTAAAAGCTAACAGCTCCAAGTTTCAGTATCTCAAGAAATGGAGAGGAGAGTGCGATTCACATATGTGAAGTGGAAAGGGTGAATGGCTGCTTTTGTTTTGGTAGAAGTTAGGAAAGTAGGGCTTCTGTATTATACCCATAGTACAAAAATACAGTATTGCACGAAAGGACGTTTGTTTAATTACCAGGTGTTAAATAACAAGAAGTTTTCAGAAAATCAACGGATAATTTAACAGTCATGGTGCTGCACATAACAGGGAAGGGGAGAGAGGAACAGAGAGATGCTTTCGATAAATATGCCAAATATCAAGAGAGAAAGAGCAGAATTTTGTGTCCATCTCACTTAACATGAGACGTTTCAGCGAAATTAGTGGCCTGGTTGTCAGAGATGCTGCACGCCTGCATGCTCCTGTAAAGTGCCAGGAGCTGCAGAAGCTCAGGATTTTCAAAAGCCAAACTTCTCTGTTTGACTTAAGCCGAGTGCAAGCTCCACCCTGGCACCTGTAAATCACCTGAAATCAAATCAGAGGAACTGATCCTTCTCCCTTCATCAAGACAATGCCAGGGATCAGGATGCATCAGGTGACTGAGAGCCCATAAATACAAACAGAAACATGCAAGAAGAAGCTACAGCATCTACAGAAATCACCTGTCTCTCCCCAAAGGCTGTCAAAGCTGTTGATTTGTGCTCGCTCCACCTCCTCTTCGTCTTTTTCTGGAAGATCGAGCAGGTAGGAGACAATCTAAAACAAAATGACATGTCAGCTCACGAACCTGGATGCGTTATAAATAAACTGCTGACACCTTAACACGAGCTGCTCTGAATACACGGAGGAAAAGGAACAGTCTCTGCCTGGCACCCTGAGCTCAAGTAAATATTCTTCCAGAGATCAATCACTGAACCTGCTGCCCTGTACAAGCGAGAAAAACCCACCCAAGTGTCTTGATAAGACCGCACATGATGAGCCTTGGTAGTGCCCGTTCCTCACAACCGTGTCTGTCCTGCTACAGGTGACCCACGTGGGCAGTGGATGCGCCTTCGTTTGCAGCTACAGCTGCCGTAAGCGGCGAGGAAACAGCGGTGTGTCCGTCTGTCCCAACTCTCACCCGGTGGGGTGCAATGAGCGTGATCATCCCCTTTTACTGCTGGGGAAACTGAGTCACGGACAAATGATGTAATGGTGCAATTATAATCGTTAGCCTCTCCATTAATTCAAGCTCCAGCCAAGATGAAGTTACTTCTAGAAACTATTAGCTCCTTTCTAGCAAATACCGTTTTTAAGCAGGCTGTTAAAAAGATTTCCACTATGTTTTTCTTCCAGCTGTGGATGCTTGAAACCCCAGAGAAGCAAATTAACTTCTTAAAAGGGTAAATTAAAAGATTTAATTGACTGAAAACTGGCAGAAAATTTCAGTGTTTGGATCATACGATGCGAGAAAGCAAGAGGCTAAGAAGAAAATGGAAATTTTACTTTAGTGACTGAAGGACAAAAACATTTTTCTCTTTCTAGGAGAAACCACTATCTGCTGGGGTCCAGGCTACAACAAGCCTTTTCTGAGTACCTGGGAGGAAGCCGTGCCTGTGGGCACAGACTGAGAGGCACCAGCAGAGGGGAGCAGGGATTTCGGTGACAAGTGCCGTTTCCCGTGTCCTGCCAGTGATGCTCTAGTGCTAAACGGGACATCGGGAATGACAGCAGCACGGGGGGAGCAGGAAACCCAGGAGAGTGCCTATGTGAAAGACGCTGTTGAAGTGATGCCCACGGTCCTTCCACAGTAGATGCCTTGTGTGTATGATGCTGCCTCGATGGGAGAGTGTGAGCTTGGTGTAACAACCCCCCGGGCACTCGGCTGACCTCCCAGCCGGCTGCTGTACTGCTTAGTGGACCTCCTGTTGCCTGACTAAAGCGTAAAGCTCAGTCTGGTATGGGTGCACTGGGGTATAATCACAGCAAGGACTCCAGTGCGGCTCCACCAGTGATTAAGATCACTTTATAAACATGCTAAGTATTTGTTTTATCACCAAAGTTGGAGAAAAACAGCAAAGTAATCATCAGCTTGCATCTCCTATGACTGCAAGCACCTCAAAACAGGGACTTGGAGTATCTTCTGTAAGAAGCCATGTATGTTTTATGGTACAACAGAAATATTAAACAATTCCAAAACTCCTTTCTATACATTATAAAGGTGACCGGTATTATCTGGGGGGAAACTCCCATTTAAAAAGTTCTGTGCCCTGTTACAAATTATGTCCTCGGCGCGCAGATCTTTAGGGTTTTGAAGTCACATCTGCTTCTAATCGGTTCAACTCACAGTCACTTAGCTAATAAGAATTTCCCAGCTTTCTTTAATTAGCTCCTCTGATCTGAGCACATTACCTATGTTTTCATGGATTATGCTTAACAAAAGCAAAATCAAAACTCCAGTAAATGAGAGGAGCTCAATTTAGCAAAGAAATCAAGCAATACAAAAATCCTCAAAGACTTCTCGGTAGGGAAACACACATCATTTTCCACACCACAAATCTTTATCGGTATGATAGGAACAAGGTCTTCAGCTCTTCTCTCCCCCAACACACAGTCCAAACCTACATGGTCTCACACTCTCCTAACAGCACTGGAGAAGCGGCGTAAGTAACAGTTTATCCACCCTTGCTTAAAGGTTTATTCCAACAACTTAAAGACTCGTTATGCTTCCTCTCTTGGACGCCTGCCCAGACCACAGGGTTTGCCAAGGGATCTGTGAACCCCGCTGCCTGGGATGGGAAGGGGAGGAAGAGTAGGACAGAGCTACCGACTCCACCTCCAAGACCCTCTTTGGTCAATGTTTTGGCTAGGAAACATAGTCAACCCTTGGTTTCCCACCCTGCAGAGAAAATGATGTGCTGGTAGGTCTTACCTCGGTGTAACCCATGCTGGCCGCAGCGATCAGCGCCTGCTGGATGGCGTGGCTCTTCTTGAACACCCCCTGCTGCTGCCCAGCCATGGTCCAGTCACATTGGATCAAGAACTTCACCACCTCCAAGTGTCCTCTGAGAGCAGCGTGAACCAGAGCGCACTGACCGTTTTTGTCCAAATGATCCACCTTGAAAAGAGATGACAAAATGCAATTAAGCCAAATCACGGGCAAAACGTCTTCGTTTCTTCAGAGTTTCCAGCCCCGGTTTCAAAATAATGCTACATGTGCAAAATGTGCATTCTTCTGGTAAACTATCCCTTCCACGACCAGAAAACAACCATTCCCAAAGCGACTCTGCCCCAGGCTTAGGCATCCTCTTGGCCACAAGTGTTTGCTTTGGGTAAGTTACCATTATTTTTAGCTTGCTTCAGTTTTCTTCAGACTCAAAGGCTGCAAAAGCATTTTCCCCTTTGCGTCCTGAAGTCCAGCAACCGTGTTTTCTTGCAGATTGAAATCGTACACACTGGTATCATCTCCTTCACCCAAATCCACAACAGGAAAACCAGCTTGTTTTCCAGATACCATTAATTTTGAGAGACGCAGAAGTGCCTCAGCCTGCAGTCGAAGGCACAACGCGAACCCAATGCAGGCAGAAGTCAATAGGAAACAGAGATCGCGCTTGGCAGCCCTGTAGGAACTTATTTGGTCGGCTTTTCAGGACAGGGCATGGTTTTCACTCGATGCCTGAATACATCAGCTGGGATTTCTAGGTCCTGTCCCAACACCAGTAACTTGGAGAAAACAGGACAGACAGATCAGCTACCGGCCTCCTGCTGCTTAACCCCTTCGGCGCTCTGCAACATATTATTTCTCATTTCTCATATTATAAATATGAGAAATAATTATTGTATTAATATATTCTGCTAATATTAATTATAGTTATATAATACATATGAGAAATATTTATCATATTATAATACATTAATATTACTAATATATTAATATTTCTCATTTCTCAACTTACGCAGCAATCAGTGCTGCAGTTTTCTATGCCAGAATCAAACATCTCAGCCTGCAAACTAAACCCAGCTGGTTTTGGGGTATTTCTTCAATACAGTTAGGGATACTCAAGGAAAGCTATGAGTGGCAGGACTCTTGCATTGCATTTTGTAGCCCAAGTACTCCTGTTCTCAGTGAGGGAATGCTGTTTCTTACCAACGAGTGTCAGGGAGTCAGCCAAATCTCTCAAAATATCCCAGCAAAAGCAGAATTCTTTTTTTCCTTCATACTGTCCTTGCATTATTACAGACAACACAGCAAGATCTAAACGGGTCCCTCAGTCATCCCGACTTTCATACCAAAACTATACAAACCCATACTTTGCTTTTTGAACTGAAGCTAAACATATAGAGAAACCACAAATTGTTTCCAGGAGGCTCCACTTCAAAAATCAGCACAATTTTCTTCTTCAACAAAATATTTAAACTTGACTCATTATATACAATTAAAACTCCAAACACTCACCGCAAAGCTAAACAAAGGGTATTTTTCTAGGACAAGTCTGATAGAAGTTTTTGGAAAATGTGTCTCAAGGAGATATTTAAAGAATGCTCTGTGCTGCAAAAGCAACGTTGCCGTTTTAACCTCGTGAGGTTCAAGGACTTCTCCAGAACACCCTTCCGCAGGCCATCAGTGCAGCCTGATTAGGCAGTTCCTACCTCAGACCTGAATTCCAGAATACTAATTACAGACTCTCAGGAGTTACTTAGCTTTGGTGTCAGTGTGAGATTTTCAAAGCCACCGCATTTTAGCAGAAAAGCCAACCCTCCGCAGCAGCATCCTGGCTTCACCTGCTGGAGGATATTTTTTAGCGAGCGTTACGATCCTGCCTGCAGCTTGTGCCTTGCCTCGCATAAACGTGGGACGGTTTAAATCAGCTTTTAGAGGAACGTGGTCACTTTACCTTGGCCCGTTTCTTGCACAGCAGCACAACAATACTCAGAAACCCAGCAGCAGCCGCGTAGCCAAGGGGGGTCAGGCCACTTTCCGAAGCGGCATCTACATTGGCCCCAAACTCCAAGAGCAAAGCCACCATCTCTGTGTAACCCAGGTGAGATTGGACACACAAAATGGGGGCGTTGTTCAGAACTTCGGTCCGATAATTCACGTTTGCACCTCCTAAAATCAGCAACCGACTGACCTGCACAGGGAAAGAAGAGCTCCTGTTAGCTGAGCTTTATGGAGAGATGTTAGTTTATTGTCAGGGCAACAACAGAATTTAAACCAGAACCCTTTGCACATTTCCAAGCAAACAGCTAAGGACATAAAATGCCCAGTAAAAACACTTGCCAAATACACGGTCCCATTTTAGGCATTTTTGCCCATATGGGAAGGAGCTGGGGCAAACATCCTTCCAGATGAAGGACAATTTGAAATCTGTGTCACTGCCTGAAATCCTTTCCCCTGTAGAGATGAAGTCACTTAAGCGAACAGATTCATCCTTACCAATGCAAATGGGCACCTAGGGCCTGAACTAGCATGTGCCGTGTGCCGTCGTGTTTGGCGTTGCCTCCCAGTTAGGGCCTGTCTAAGCCAAAGCCCTTTACGGGGCTGTCAAATTTCAACACCAGTTGTCGCATTCCACATCTTTGGGGAGGAAAAACGCAAGTGAACTGTTTTGCAGAGGCGCAAATTCACTATTCACTCGCTGCAATTAAAAGGAGATCCCCGGTCAAAGTAGAAGAGCTGAGGGATCATCCCAGTTGGTAACAAAATCCCAGCTGAACTGATGGCCTCTCCCAGCTCAAGACGAACGCCCAGCAAGCTGCTCAGCACTGCCTGGGTAGGATCGCTGCCGTGGGCAGGCGGTACAGCAAACGCTCTATGCACGGTTCTGCGCATTGCTCGAGCTCTGAACCATACCAGCTCTCCGCCTCCTCCAGTACCTTTATGTTTGGGGTGTAGAGATTTCTCAGAGATGCCAAAGCCATCGAAAGACCTTCGGTACTGTAGGAGATCCAAAGCCCTTGCAGGATGGAGGAAGATACCCCAACTTTTTTACTCAGCCCCTAAAAAAGAAAAGATGACTTAGATGCAAGCTTACAAATATGCTCAATTACATTGGGCAGATCCTCCTGGGTCTTTGGACTTCAAAGAGTTTCAAGACACTAACAGCTATACACAGGACAACGTGACAATTTGCCACATCTGACCTTTGCAGTGAATTAATAAGCTTGTAGAAAATAACTTGCAAATGTACTGTAGGCATCTCCAAGGTCTAGGAAAGGCAGGATTAAACTGTGAACAACCTGAATCCATTCAACACCCTCAGAAAATGTCATGTAAGGAGCACAGCACGCTTCTTTTTTTCTTTTTTAATAAAGTACACATTATTTTGGCAGAACTGATTCACGAAGTTTCCTTATTATTCACACAGTTAAACTAGATGACAGTATCTGCTCACAGTAAGATAAATTAAGGAAGTCTCAATCACAGCCCAGAACAGTATTCCCATATCTCATACCAGACTGTTTCCAACCTTTCCGGCTGGTGTCCACGATCAGGCTATACGCAGTATATACAAGGTCGGACATCTTTTTCCAGCAACGCTCATTGGCAGAGCACAGAACTGGTAAGGAAGTTTCTCGCCCGCCTATCGGAGGAGCAATAATTGCTCTGTAGCCAACAGATGGGAGCGAATGGCTTGATGGAAGATGAGAGGAATGGGTTTGCAACTCCAGCAACGAGCTTCGCTGCACGATGTGCTCCGTTGTGCGATACGGGTACGCCCTATATGTTGCTGTTATGCTATCGATTTACCATTAAAGCCTGCTGTTTCCATGGAAACCGTACAGACATCTTTAATTCTGTTTTGATACGCAAACCCTGATTTCTACTTCCTTGCACGCCGTGTGGTCATTTCTATCTGTGCAAAGCAGCAGGATCACGTTTCCGTTCGTAAGTCTTTTGTATGACAGACTGAGATGGACGGTGTAGGGTGGTGGGATGAAAACCAGTAGCAAAAGGTAGGATTTGTTTCCTCTAAAGGAAGATGTGCAGGAATCACCATCTGAGCCCGCTGCTGGACTCAGTTGCAGACCTCTAAGACCTACGTGTGAAAGATATTCTGAAGCATCGCACCAGCCATCAACAGATTTGTCACTTGAAACAGTTTTACCATAAAAAGAAGCAACAGATTAGACAAGCTCTTATAAATAACAACTCCATGCGCTTGCTTCCTTCAAAATTCAGGGAGCTAAATAGAGAAAAATATCTCTTGTGTTAAAAGGCAGAAAAAGAGGAATTTTAGCCACTGTTAAATGCTGCTTTTGAAATGACACAATACAGGATGTTAGAGGTCAATATTAAATTTCAGTGAACTCAGTACAGTATAATTGGACAAATGGAAAATAATTTTATAATAAATGGTTAAAATAATTTAAAAATAGTTCTAATACTATCAAACCCATAAATAAGCTGTTTGAATCACCATCAGGACCAAGGGAAAGAGGATGTATTTTCAGAATAGCCATCTGAAGATAATCACATATGCTGTAAAAATCTTAACCGCTGTATTGGAACATATATACTTAGATATTAGTGCAAGACATAAAAGATGACATTTATCCTTTAAAGAATAAATACATTCAACACCATTATCATTCAGTTGCTGAAACAAAACTGCATTATTTCTCATTTTATGGATCATCTCTTCCTTCTCTATCTCCCTTTTCTGCCCAGAACTGTAAAGCAGGTTGAATCCTTCAGCAAAAGCAAATCCCAACTTGACACAACATCAAACCAAAATACCATGAGTGGTTTCCACTTCACTTGGACCGCCCGACACAGGACCAAGGCATGGCCTGACCATGCGCGTTTCATGTGAATAACAACCCCAGTTTTCAAACAGGCTGGCTTTTTTCTTGTCCTGCACTCTTGTACTGTCAGCATCCTTCATTTCTAACTTATTGCTTCCTCTGCTATTTGGCCACTGGAACCTTCAACACAAGATCTTTATAAGGCTGTTTTTCAAGGAATATCAGACACCTTCACATACCGTAATTGTCAAAGTGAGTGTTTCTGCCTGTAATTGTCATTACATTCTCAATCTGGGGATGAGGGACACCCATTTCTGGATTACTGACATTTTAGCTAACTAATTTAAGATGAAATTAAAGACTTCTCTTTGGTTGATTTGCAAAACATACGTCAGCCTGAAGTTTGGGTCTTTTTGTATCATTACTGCACATTTCTCTTCTTGCCCTTTCATTTCATGCCAGGCTTTCCAAGCTGGGTTTCCATATGCTCCTGTTAAGACTGATAATTGCTTTAAAAGACTAAAACATTTGTACTTCCCCCCCCTAAACTGTTTGAGGATGTTTGTGTTTAAAAAAGAAAACCAGCAGATCTCAGCCATCAAGCAAAGCAGGGAGCGCGAAAGCTTCTTTACACTATCTACCAGGTCATGGCCTTGTGTCTGTGCATCACTGATTTTTTACGCCTCAAAATTCCAGGTGTCCCATCATTACCTTGCACAAGGTACTGGTGGATTCGAACCGACAGGGACTGGGGAAGGACAAGTATGTTTTCTGCACTGTTTAATCAAAGTTTGTCTCTATACCTAGCTCTCTACTCCCTGGCTGGACAAAATGCTTTAGCCCTGTTCTAATCCTCTCCTGGCTTCATGATGGGTAAATAAAATGGAATTACGATGGCATCAGGCCTCCATAAATACCTTCAAAATTCGGATCTTTGTGTCTGCGGAAAGCTGCTGCTGTAATGTGATACTTCAGGAAAAACACACTGAATTGATGACCTGACATGCTCCCTCCTTGGCAGAAAACCCATGCCATACTGGTAATGGCTTCAGCAAAAGATGGGACAGAATGAAAAGCTTCAATGGAAAAAAAAATGCTTGTTTAGAAACAAATACAGTCAGTAACAACAGGAAAAGGAGTCTGTGTACGTACTCAGAAATACTTTCTTAAAAGAATGCTCAAGATGGCCTGCAATATTCCAGCTCAATGCCTCCTTCTAAAACTAATGCACCTATTGTTTAAACACTCACAAGTCCTCAGTAAACACTTGTTAAAAAAAGGAATAAAAATAAACCTATTCAAGGAAGAGCGAAAGACTAAGTTTTACAGTGTTTCTAATCCAGCTAATCCAAGCCCTTTCAAAACTTCAGAGTACTTCTAAGTAACATATTGTCACGCTTATCTGTCACCGAGACATACTATTCTTACTGCAGTGTTGTAAACCCAAGGATTTTGCCGAGTGATTAGAAACAGCAGGCTGTACTGACATTTTTCATATGCTAATTGGCATTTTCTACTATTGTAAATATTGCTCAATTAAATCTGGAATCTACACGCAACTTGTCCACTTAATGAAAATTGTCATTTGTTTAGAGCCTGAAACCCTGTTATTTGTTTCTACCGTGGAAGTGTGAAACGAAGAAGATTTGGGATCAGCTTTAGATGCAAATGGCAGCTGAACAGTAAACTCGCTGCTGAATTTGGCCTTGGGAACGTAACTCAAAATTTGAAAATTATACGCTGATCGGGTAACGCGCCCATCTAGGGTTCCTCCCTTTGGCTCCAGCCATCGCGTTCCCAGACGAGGAGACTTTGCTACTGCACCTGATGGTGAATTCAGCACAGGGAACTCAATAAATAAATCCAACAGGACTGACACAAGACACAAACTATCTGTTTGCTCTAGAAATACGGAGGTGCTGAAGTTCTTAAGTCTATAAAATCATATACAGATCAGATATAAACATAGCCTCATTTTTACCAGTGTCAAGCACGCACAGATCCTAATACTTTTAATAAATGCTGTATTTCCTGGGACCTTACAAATCCATCCTCCCATTTCCATCTTCTGGTATACGGGCCAACGGGCAAAAGAGCGATACTTAATTTATGGGTCATATTGATGCTCACATCCAAGTTTGCCTTTTAATCACCCAGGTCTTAAATGTCTGTGAAGAGTAAAACGGACCCACCATCAGATTTTAAGGACCATCAGATCTTCACTTTACAACCTGAATTTTGGGTTGGATTCTTCAAAACCACTCCTTTTAAATTATTTGTTTTTTCTAGAATTACAAGGAACTCATCTTACATGGGAAGAAACCTCTTATGGTAGAACAGTAATTTTAGGTAAGGAGGCTATCTGCTGAATTTACAGTCTGAAGGACGGTTTAGTTTCAAGGATTTCTTATATACCATTGCCAATTTTCTAAAGCTCAGTTCTACACGCTTCAGCAGCCTGAAGCAATCACACTTCTTACAGCAACTCTAAAACAAGAAGAGACTGAACGCTGCCAGTGCTGGCAGGTTATACGCAGCAGGGATGAGGTTGGCATAAGTCTTCATTTTAATTTTTGTTACCTTAAAAATATGTGCTTTGAGAATGTGATGTCCCAGTTCAATAGTTTGCTGTCGATTTAGTTTTCCTTCTTGACGGGAAAACCAGAAGGCAAGTAATGTGTGGCCACTCCTAAAATCAGAAGAAAGAGTATGTTAGTATTTGCTTGTTACATCGACAAAAGAACTTCTGACAACAATTTTTGCTCCTGCTAAGCCTTCAACCTCGTCCAGCTTTGGGAAACAGAGCTGGACTAATTCTCACTTATAAACCACCAACTAATTGCATCCTTGATTATTGGTGATCACTGATAGCTCAAGAAAACCCAAACATTGTAGGACAGCAAAAATAAAACAATATATTTTCTATGAGCAGATGTAAATTTGGAAACACTAGAGGTACAATTTCATGAAAGCTGAAGCGCTACTTTTATAGTCGTCTTGCAGAGGAGAACTGTACTTTGAAAGCATGCCACCAATCCTGAAGTCATTAGAAAACGACGTATTTAAAATATCCACACTTTGAAAAAACGTCCCTTAAATGACAACTACATTCTCCACCCTGTAACACACCCTGCAGAGCAAAGCAACTTTATTTCCATGTAAAACTCCTTCTAAACACATTCTCCAGCTCTTTCAGCAATAAAGATGCTCTGGCAGCAACCTACTAGGTTGACAACCAAAGCACATTAACGGAGCTACACGCAGAGCCCTGATTAAGGCAAAACATAATAAAATAGACACTAACTTCCATCGCAAATGGTGATCTTTACTGACATTTTTAAACATACACACTTCCAGCTTCTAACACTGAAAGTTCAGCGTGGCTGGGTCTTCTCAATCATGCGAGAAGCTGAAACACACGCAGTGCAGAACTGTGAAGTATTGCAAACCATTTTGGGATGAGATGGGCAAATATCTGCCCCTGCACGCGTGGCCGCACCAGCAGGGATGCAGCAAGTGGGGGGAGGCCAGCTTGGACCTCAGTGGTCTGGGGAGCTGCAGTTTGCTTGGTTTTGCCACCAAATTCGTATTCTTCTTTAAGCCCGCTCCCAAGGGAGGCCTTTTTAACCCACTTCATTTCTGGAACTAAATCAAAATGTGACTACATGTAAAAGCAACCAAACCCTTCAAGCCAAAGAAAATAAAATATGATATCAACCGTGGCTTTAAAAGGGCTTTTAAGGACAGGGACTGTTATTATCTCATCACGATTTGGTAAAGCGGGAAAGTGCTTTGTGTGGCCAAATGTAAGTATTAGAGAAGACAAGAAGTCTTCACAACGGTGGGGATTTACCAGCGCCATCTCCATCCAGGCAGAATGATTACCCGTCTCAAAATAAACTCAGAATAAAAGCGAACGACTTGTAATGCTGCGGCCAGGTGTTTGGCAGGGTCTCCCCCAGCCCCTGCCAATGAACCTCCTTTTGGACGGATATTACACGGATTCATTTTAGCGGAGCCCGAGGATGCTTTGCCAGACCTCGTGGGACCGGTAGGATGTGGACATGTGCCCGCTGGAGGAGCAGGATGGAAAACAAAATGTCTTTTTCTTACAAGGCAGGACTTGATCCCCAGGTCTTGATAGGTGAAAGAGCACCGCATCCCATTTGCATGTAATAAAATAAACTCTTTCACTGGTGAGTAATTCTATTGTGCTTCTCTCCAAAATGCAATTAAATTTACAGAGGCACCGTCAACTCAAATAAAAAACTGTTGTCTGAAATGTTTTTACTGACTGATGGTACCTTTCATACTTAGGGTGACTTGAGCTGAAAAAGAAACTGAAGAAAAACTCTTTTTTTGCCTGCTTTTGCCTGTCATGCTCCTCTCCACACCCTGTCCTGGCACATGGTGAGATGCCCACGTCGGGATCCCATAGCCCCACGCTCCCCATCACTGGAGAAGGAGAAGCTCTTCCAGATGGTGACTCAGCCCATCAAGATGTAGCTCAGATGCCTCAGCTGGGTGCTTAAAATTAGGCAGGATGCCTTGTGCACAGGGCAGTGCCACCGATTTCCACGTGTCCGTGCTGTGAGAATTCTCCATATAGCACCAACAGAAGGGACAAAACATAAAAAGCTGGGAAAACAGAAGGGCCTTGGAAGTGGTTGTAGCACCTTAAGTTATCTACAGCTTGTTGCCTTTCCTTCCTTTCCCTCTTCCCCTCTTTGTTCCCCATCTTTGGAGTGGGAGGAGAACATCAGGTCACATCCTTTTAAAGGAGACAAACAAATACATTTGCTCATTATGCTGATTAACCTCCAGGAATGCCCATGGAAAGGAGAAACAAATCAGAAGGAAACAAGTGACTATGAAACACAGCTTGAGCGTTGTTAGATACAGCTGCAAGTGAAGGAGCGCAGCAATTGCTAGATTTTATCCTTCCCTGTTCAGCCAGATTATGAAAACCTATAATCACTGTAATACACTCAACGCATCTCAATAGCTCATCAGATTCACAATGCTGCGCTTGTGGCTGGGAGAAGAGCCCATGCATTTACCTCCACTAAAAGGTTGGTGGTGCAAGCTCATTCCGAGCCGTCAGCTCCTTTCCCTTCTAGGGAGAGTCGTCAGGCTGGCCATCACGAACCGCGGCTCTCTGCCCCCGACCTGATCGCGGCTGCACACGGGGACCCTGCAGCCACCCCGCTCTACCTCCATTTTTCACATCACAGAAGAGGCGATAATGCCGTTTGTTTGCTTGTTGAGCAGGGCTGATGGAAACCCCTTGAAAACATTTGGGAAGGCTCTGAACAGAGCCGTAACTATGTTAATCCTAAGCATGAATTGAAGATCCAGAAACTTCTAACGTGCCTTTTCTTCGCAGCGAGAGATGAAGTGCAGTTCCCATCTCACACACGAGCCCAGGTTCCACAGTTAGCTCCTAAATTGCTCTTCAGCTGCAGCTGGTAGGGTATTTACCTAAATTTAATTATATGCATGCTTTGGCTGTTATGAATAAGGCATGTATGAACTATTCCAGAATGAAGTACAGTATTCATGAGTAACACATTACCTCTGCAATGTTTCCCAGCCCTTGGCTTTCGGCTTGTTGATAAATACTTGCAGTCACTTGTTCTGTCAATGTTAATTGCATGCTAAACCAACAGCACAGGCTTTTTTTTCTTTTTTTCTTTTTTCTTTTTTTTTTTTAATACAGCAGACGATGGCAGTAATGACTCCTACATCAAGGAGCTGAGTTAAATGATTTGCTTTGAATTTCACCACTGCAGAGTTTATCATCAGAGATTTTCCTATTTTTAATGTAAGATTTCTTTTTGTGAAAAATTAATAGCGCTGCCAGCTCAGCTCCGGCAGCCTTTTGTCTGCTCTCGCAGGCTGCCTGTAGCGGCCAGGGGTGCCTGCGTGGATGCGCACATACATGTATATATAAAGACATAAAGACGAGGCTTCATCCTTGCAAGCCCCTGCATAGCATGAACTGGTGCAGACGTACAGCAGCTATAAGGAAGGCTAACGTAAGGCTATAGATGGGCACAAGGGGAGATGCTGGATTGAGCAGAGTGGTCCCTACACATCTGCTCCCTTATTCACCCGAAGCTGAGGCACGTATAGGTGTGGGTGCAGAGCAAGGCGATGCAGGGAGGTGGTACCTCGAGCACACCCCTCACCGTGCCCCTGTCCCTCGTGCCACAGATGGAAGGGGACAAGGCGTCACTAATAAAACACCAGCGTGACCAAAGAGCTGCGATGGAGCATGGGGAAACACAGAAGAAAATATCGAAAGCTCCCGAATCTGTGCTTCATCTATACTACTCTATGCCTCAGGCAAAGTAAAAGAGATTTTAAAGGGTGTAAAATTACTCTAGTGTTAAGGCGTTGCACTACCGGAGTAAAAGACGGGCAAAAAAATAAGTGAGAATCAGTCCCGTTTACTTCTGAACCTACTGAAGTCCAAATTCCCTGATTTATACCTGCACCTCCCTTCTTCCAGCTAATCCCATGAAACCATTCCAAAATCCAGGGATTTGACACTGTGCCCAGTGAATCTGGTCTTCCACGAAATGTGTATTCGTATTTTATTCAGCTCTGCAGAGTGCAATTTTATAACTTCGGCACAGAGAATAATGTCTGTTCTGACAAAGCCCGGAGCTCCTTCGCTTTCAGAAAGATGCCTGCCCAGGCTGCGGGAAGGCCAAGCCCAGCTCAGTGAGCTCCTCTTGAAGGATCATTTAACCACCAAAATCGATTTATTGATTTTTGTAACACAGTTTCCCTCTGATGTTATAACTGCGAATTAACTTGGAAGGAATCAGTATTATACAAGAAAATTCAAACAAAATAGGGAACGCTCTTAAGCACACGATATTTTTTCCTACAGAACTAAACACTGGTTTAATTTGCTGAGCTAACTGGGACAGCCAAGTTCAAAGCCAAGAAAAATCTTTCCATCCCTCGGGTCAGATCTCATTGCAGCGAGACAAGCTGTGGAGTATCTGATCAAAAACCATCACCCTGCCTAGAAGTAACTGAGGACACAGCAGTGGTGTGCTCCCAATTCTAGCTGCTTTAGGAAACCGCAGACACACTTCCCGATGAGCGGGACAAGAAACTTATGGTTGGTGCTCGCTTTCTTCACCCAGCAGTCGTTTTATTTGCACTGACCCACTCATACTGTCATCACGACTGTTCATTACGCAGAGGAACACCTGATGGCCTCAACCATAAACTAGAAATCCATCATTCTGGGTATTAAACATGAGATTTCCAGGCTAAAAGGGGCTATACATGATCATCTAAGCTTACTTTTTTAGAGTACAGATGATAAGGCTCAATCCATACATCAACAGATGCATGGGTTAGCCTTGCAAACCAAGTCCAGTCCAGCTAAGGCTCAGTAGATGCGTGAGCCACAGACTTGCAAACCAAGTCCAGCACCCCGGTTTCACTGAAGCAGGTCTCTTAGAAAGACATCCGATCATAATTTGGTATTTCAACCATGATGTTATTGCTGTCAAGCAGAAGTGCTAGACCGACTATTTCTGGTTTACAGGAGACAAAGCATTGCACAAAAAAATCCATACCCAGTCATCATCCCAACTCTTAGTGCTTTGTTACCATTCCCCGCGGCCTCGTGGAGTCTAAGCAGTAAAAGCAGCAAAACAGTGATTTGTGTAAAGGAGAGCTGAAGAATTGCACGAACCACTCCGTGAGCGTTTGAAAAGCAGAAATGGAATCACTTAATGGCATCTGGCCTATCCTTAAATGCAATTTTAATTTAAGTAACAGCATCTTGGCAATGGAAGACTTAAAAGTTTCTGACATCTCATAAAATCAATAGGCTCGCTGGATGTTTCTTCATTGCCAGGGTGTGACTGAACACCAGTAAAACCAATACCATCTGCAAGCTACAATCCTGTTCACATCTAGAGGGACGTGCTGGAGAAACACAAGCTCCAAATGCAGCCAGCGCTGCCCTGCCCCACGTCCTCGGCCCTAGGCAGGCAGGGGAGGCCGATGGAGCGTGCGCGAGACGCAGCCAGGAGAGGAAGAACAGTAGTTAACAAGATCTGCAGCATTAAGAGATGCTTTAGAGCATTTGTGCTTAGTGACTCCTAATTTTGAATGAGCTGGAAAGCTCCTTACCCCTCTGATGTGGTATTAGCAGCATCCACAGCCACATCGCTCAGGTGGAATGGTAATTCAGGTTATCAAGTAACTTTCAGAGATGCAACAGCCACAACCTCATTGACGCAGCTCAGCTAAAACTGAGACCATGCTGCAGACCGGCTCGCAATCCCCGTCTCATGTTTACTTCCCAAGGCCGTCTATTAAAAATTCCATAGGTACTAACCGTGCTGCACCCATGTTTTATCAAGGATGGGGAGTGCGTGCCTCAGGTTATGTTACATACTTGTCTATCGCAGAGAAGGAGTTCGTCTGTAGTTTATCCGGGATAACAGAGCTGCATCCGTGTCAGGAGCAGATCCTGGAGAACCTCTACACTACATGAAACAACGGCAGTTCGGCAGCGGGAACTGCCAAGAGAAGCAGCGAAGAGGAAAACCAGACAACTCTGATGGCACCCTTCAGATTTAAGGTAACAAAAGGTACTTAGAGTGATTTAAAAATACAGAACAAAAAAGGAAGGATAAAGGAGAGAAAAAAGCACTTCCAAATGCTTACAGGCCCTGACTTAATGAGATTTAAAAAAAACAGATCCAGAGACTAAAGATGCAATTCCCTTGTCTGCGTTCAGTTCACAAGGCTTTTCAGAAAATCTGCTGGTTGCCAGGAACAGATTACTTTATATTCAGAGAAAAGAAGCGTTGTCCAAGAGCAGTGTGAAAAGACTGCTGGCATATTTAATAAATATGTTAGATGGGTAAAATGAGTAACAACATCTTTCAGCTCTCCAGTGACTACATAGTTAACATACAGAGAAGACCAACCGTGATACACTTTCTGTTCTCATTCAACCTGATGTAATTTAAAATATATGGGGTTATAGAAGAATGGGGAATGTGATTTGGAAGCGCTTTGACCAGGAGTAAATGACCATGTAAGAAGCAAAATGGAACAAAGTCAGGGCTACTCTCTCCTGAACTGCTGGAAGATGGCTTTGCTCCATCAGTGGGTCTTAAGATTTGAGGAATGAAATAACAGGAAGAAATTAAGCAACATTTCTTTCTTCGGTCAGCATTGATATTGCCTCCGATTAACTCCGCTTCTCTCTTCTCGGTGGCTCAGTGCCACAGAATGGATTATTCTGTGAATATTTTCTTCCATTTAGATGTGAAAATGGTACAGCATACAGAAGTTTACAGTCCAGAAGAAAAAGAAAAGATTTTATGAGGACAGTAACTCAAGACACTAAATATATTCAAAACCCCCCCTGCATCCGAATGCTTAGGTTGCATGTCTAATGAGCCAGTTAAAACAAGCTGCTCTACTGATGGCCTTTATGGTGGTAGCGATCACATCTGCTCTCCATCTCATCTGTCATGATTTATAATCGGTCTCCCATTTCTCCTCTTCTCTTCCAACTGACGCTGCAGCTGCAGCCCTGCCCAAATTTCAGAGGAAAAACCTGCAGCTAAGCCACTTCACCGCTTCACTAGACACAGAGCCACCACATGAATGAGTTCAAGTTTCCTTCCCTTCTGCGTGCACCCTGTCCTGAACCCCATATTACACAAGCATTGGCTTCCGATGCTCAGAGAAGTCCCCGTTACAGCTGCCCAACTTGCTACCAACGGCTTTAATAATTTATTTTTCAGCTCTGTATTTCTGCATGAGATCAGATTAACATCTAGAGATGTTGGCGACGTGGATACTTGCATAAAAGAACTTTCCTACATTCATTTTGCTGAGCTATTGCCCATTCTTTTTACATTTCAAAATGTACTAGGTTACAAGTTATGGAATCAGAAAACTTTATTCTGGAAGTCATATGGGAAGCCTGCAAGTTGTATTCTCAGAGTCAGCACTCCATCAGGTCTCCACCGCTTGGTGAACAGATTGTGTCTGCCCCTCCAATTAACTGGAGGACATCATGATGGATTCATCTTTGTGATTCAAAAACATGGCACACACTACGGTCCGCTTGAGGAGTAAATTAAAGGAGCAAGAAACGTTGTACTTATGTAGTTATATATAACATATATATATAACTTATAACTTATGTACTTATATATAACTTATGTACTTATACATAGCATTGTTCTTATGCTATGGGTATAGATGCCCCAAATCACAGGTAAGCCATTGCTTCTACCACGCTCCACACTTCTGCCAAAGTTACAGCTGTGGAAATGATCTTATAACACCAGATCCCATGGCGATTTGGTAATTAATTACACTAACTCAGCACAGGCCTTGCACAAGTGCAGACGACTGGACAGCAGGCTGGGCAAGGAAAAACACTGACCTCATGTATTTTGGTGACATGTGGCATCCAGCCCACAGCTCGAGACGGCAAAACAACAAATTACAACATATCCCTCCCGGTTCTGCTGATGCACCAAGTGCTGGCACGTACCTCTACCTGGGGGCACTCAGAAAAGCCCAGTGTGAGCTACAATACGCACAGAGCAAAAAGACTGGCACTCTGGAGCCATGAAAAACACATTAAGAGAGGTAATTCCAAGGGTAAAGCAATGCAAAATAATAATGGAAGCAACAAGCGCTCAGCTCCCTGCTGCACCTCGAGAGCTGGGTTGCTACTGACTGCCGAGCGCTTGTGAAAATCCGATTATTTCACCTCCATCCTCACTAGCGGGCACTGCATTATTTTTAATTTTCTGCATAAGTATATAAGGGATCCAAATAAATCCTAAACCCATTATTTTGCCTCACCTTGAATTCAAATAGCACCTTTGCTTCGCTCAGTAAAATCCATCCCACATGAATGCAGAGAAAACACTTAAGACATAGCCTGAGTTTTGGTGAACACTTGAGCATTTCAGCTAACAATAAAGCAAAGTGTATTTTAAAGAGCTTTTCAGAATCTGATAAAAGAGGAAGAAAGTCAACTAATCCATGCACCATAATGACAGTGAGCTACGTATGGTGGAGCTAACTGTGGATAATTTTTAAGAAGCTGATGCGTAATGTAAGGACTCACTCCCCATTAAAAGCTGTTTGTTGTATCCCTGAGTTTTTATAAATATAATTTTCACCAACTTTTTTTCCTCCAACTTTCTAAATTAATTATCTTTTGACTGGGGATTGTTATTTGTCAATCTGATTAAGCATTCCATCAAAATGAAAAAAAAAACAACCCTTATTTTTTTCTAATGTATACAACTCGCATTTTGCTGGGTAATATATAAAAACCATTAATTTTATGTAGGAAAAGTTTCCACTTGCAGCACGCCTCCCGAGAGAAAAAGGAAAATGCAAAATACCTACACTGTATTGTATTAAATGACAGCTCTGCCAGAAACCATGGCAACTCGGCGTGTTGGATTAGAGATGCATCCTCCTGTTTGGATCGCTGCTCATGCTAATCCACGCAGGGTGCCTTTACTTGGGGTTTCAGGGACTGGGACAGATTTGGTTTGTGGATGTAGAAGAGGAGGGAACTGATGAGGAGATGCCTTCAACCTCAATGATGGAGCCACCAGTAGTCCTCCCTGATTATTTTTTTTTTATATCCCTGATTATTAGGTATCTTCTACTAAAGTCAGTGAGCTGCCTGATGAAGTCTTGGTGCGCTGAAGAGAACATCTCTTGCGGAGTATCGATTCCTCACGCGGTATCTCCAAGCTTGGGTTTCAGAGCCCGATCAGCCCAGAGGTGCCATCGCTGAACAAGGCACCAACACCCTGACTTTGAGAGATGCCAAATGCCTGCCGGGTCTCTCTCCGTACCTGAGCATTCAGCTTTTCTGGAAACCCAGCCACAGATGTTTGGGGTTTCAGACTAACACCGCATCTGTAGTATCCATGAGAACAGCTCTGCATCTTCACGTGGTGAAAACATCCTGCGCACAGCAGGATATTCCTCCAAAGTTTTCTACCAGGACACTCTCCTCCATCATCACGCCAGTGACTGCTGTCGTCGCCGCTCTCGCTCTTCTTACGGAAGGAAAAAAAGCTTCTGTCCCCATCATATGGTAAACCACAGAGTAAGTGCAGTTCACCAAACATCTGTGCAACAGCAAGGAGCCAGAAGCAGAACAGAGCCTTTGTCATGTTAAGGAACAGTTTAATTTCTGCAGCCAAAAAGCATTCTTTGTTATGCTTATTTGCAGACCGGCCTTAATAAAGCCCAGCTCAGCAGAGCTTCTGCTCTGCCTATCCAACACCGCAGCTCCGGGTGGGAGAAACACCTTGGGCTGCACTTCCAGAGTTCAGCAAACAGGAGCAAACCTACCCCGAAGGCACCACCTCTGCAGCCTCCCATCTCCTCCGAGTTCCAGCCCGGTGCAGGTCACCCGCCCGGAGCGGCATGGCCATGCCTGGGCGAGTCACCCTGGACGGCCCCCCCAGGCAGCGGAGCGGGACGGGTGTGGGATTCAGCTCATCCAAGTCAACGGCTAAAAGAGGCCAGATGAATCGCTTCAAGTATTAAAGGAGATCTGAGTGACTGCCCGAGGAACAGATGCGTGGATGGCAAGCATCAAAAATCAGGTGAGATGAATCCAAGCCAGAGGTGAAGCACTTGAGGTGAAGCTCTAAATGCTTCATTTTGCTAAAGTCCTGTGGATGCTGGGAAGTTCCCTGAGCAGAGCAGACAAAAAGCCTGTTTCTACCCTGCTCCAGAGTGAGCGGTGACAATAGGGGACACGCCACCAGCACACACGATGTTGGGTGGTCCAGTGCCACACTGAGAAGCAAAAGTCCAAATTAATACAGGCATATGCGTGCAACAACACAGACGGTAACTTTTTCCTCCCTTGGTTTTCCTGTGCAAGAGAAGAAAATCTGTGAATCTTCCTCAACACCCCGTGTATTGGTTAGAAGAGCAGCCTGGACAGAGTCATCTCATCCACTTTATTTGTCAATACTGGAGACATCTCCTGGGGAGCCTGTCACCCTGAGCTCCCTTCATAAATCAACAGGAGGAGACGCTTCCCAGGCACTCTTCATCTGACCTATTTTAGCCTTTTAGTTCATGATGAAATGAATCATTTTTATTTTTCTCCTCTGACTATAAAGCAAGTCTAGACAAGTAACTCAGATGTTGATACTTAAACCTGGATAGAGTAATTTCACTTCTGGGGTCCGTCTCTGACTACAGCTCTTTTACTGCCTTGCCAGGGCAAATCGCTTCACTTCTGTCTCTCTCACAGTCCCTTCAGCAGCAGCACAGGGATAAAACATTTTATTAGTGTTGTAAAAGCATGGAAAATAATTGCATGGAAGTCTCTGATTAAGTCTAGGCAGAAAACAGCAGAGCATTATAGCAGAATTTGGGTTAAGAAATACAAGGGTAAGAGTGAACGTACACTAATAACCAATTTCTCCATGCACCAGTCACAAAGGATTGGGTCTTTCCCTAAAATGTTTTATGTTATTTGTCAACTAAGATGCTTGGTTAAGAGTGTTACACTGACATGCTGGGAAAGTCATTACTGCAATGCTGGTTAAATGCTCTGGCAAATGCTTTTTGGTGCCCTGTTATTAAAAAACGGTGGTTGCTGGAGGGGTTGCCGCGTGGGAGAGCCTGCAGCGATAGCGTTCCCCTTCGATGGCACTTAGCCTTTGCTTTGGACAGCAAACGCACGGTGAGTATTCAAAGAAGAGGGTTAGCATGTCAACAGGCTAACACAAAGATCTGGAGGATGGAGATCTGCTGTTATCTTAAAAGCGTAGAAAAATGTGATAATTTCTGGACATTGTGTTCTTCTTCTCTCCACTTTTCTGTGCTTCCAAGAACATGGGAACTCACTCTCATTAACGAAATGAGGAAGATTACCCCAGCTGCAGTGCCGTGGACACGAGGCCCATTATCCCAATTTCCTTCGTAACGTCCTCACACCTGGACACGCTGTCAGGGTAAGTCAATCAAAAGCAGCTTCACAAAACCACACTTCACTTCAGATCTCTTCTCCTGGGGAAAAAATCAGCCTCAGCAACCTGACTTGTTACGTATCGACATGGCAGGGTCAGCTTCACGTGAACGGCACAGCTTCTGCAACGCTGGACGATGAACTTGGGGAGCGGTCAATACGGTTGCCATGCCTTCTCAATTCCCAAGCGAGCAGAAAGACATCAAACTGGCTGTGAACAAACCAGACGCAGGCAAATTTTCATAGGCTACTCCTATGAGCTCTGTCAGTGGCAAGCTGGGCTTCTTTTAGAAGAAATAAAATGAAAAATCATTACTTATCTTAATCGTCGCTAAGGGTTTACCACGCTCTGAGCTTAACATCTCAATATTAGCTCTTCCCCGAGAGCTGGACAGGAGGATTTTGAGGAGCACAATAGCTGAATCTCAGGGGGTCCAGTCTATTAATCACTGAAATGTATCCTGTTTCATTATCTACCATCAGAGTACAATGCAATTAGTGCACATTATACATTAGAGATATTTATTGGTCCTCCAGTATGTATGGACTCACGCTCAGGGCAGTGGGAGCCCGTTATATGCATTGCAACTTCTTTTTCGCCAGCGGCAAGGAGCTGAGTCGGGTTAGCTCTGCAGGGATTCCCTACTCACAAAGAGTATGAGCGTTCCCCGTACACTTTAATTTATCACGTGAAATGGCACGTACGGGATGAAAAGTGACGCCTGAAAGTCTCCTGAACGGTCTGGAGGGCAGCGCGATGTGTTCGTGATGTTCACGAAAGGCAGCACCAAACCCGAACCCTGAGCAGAGATCTATCACGTCGCTGGTGACTTGTCGAGCAAATACGGGCTGATTTGTGCCTTCGTGCTAAAATCACACGCGGTTGCACGCCTGGTTTCGGTGCGAAACCACATAAAATGCAGCACGTCTGAATTTCATTCTGAATTCTGAGAACGCCCTTACCCACTGCTGTGAGAATGAAGAGGAGTATTTCTGGACCCGGAGGGCCAAAGCCCCCGCCGTTACCTAGCCGTACGCATTGCTACCCCACAGCACCCAGCACACACAGGTGTCTTACCCACCAGGTAAGCATCCTGCACCTTAATTTTCTTTTCGTGGTAATGAAGGAAAGTAGTGATTTTTCCGAGTTGCTCTCGCTATGGTTCGTTATGGCAAACGCTGTGTGATTAGTGATAATTGCCGGGCATGCTGGCTGCCGTCCCCTCGCCCGGCTGACGACAAGCTCTCTAACAGCCAGGCCAGCCAAAACCACAGGAGCCAGCCAAAACCAGTAGCGCCGGGTGGGAGCAACTGGGAGGGAGAAAGCTCTCAGCTCCACAGGCGTAAGCGCTGCACAGGCATTGCAAACAGGGTGGAAAGCATTAGGCAGTGACAAGCACTTAATGCCTCTGAGGAAGGATATTAAATAACTAACATTGATTGATATAAAGACACCTGCTGCTGAGAGATGCTTTCCAAAGGGTTCGCTCGATAGGACTATTGTGCAGAACCTACTAAAACAGAGAAGATGCCTGTTGGGAGGAGCTATATAGTATTTTTCTACTGCAGCCTGTTTACCACAAAATTTAAAGTGGTAAATTACTCTGACATTGTTAACAGCTACAGCCGCTTTCATCACCCAGGTTGCAATTTGGTTCCAGCAGATACCATCATATTTTCTTCAGACTGACCGTAGGGTCTGGGAGATGCACTGACACGGCCTGGAATCCAAGTGTTTCCCTGATTTTTATAATCATATTTTAAGAAATGGGCAGGCCGAATGGAGCAAAGCTTATGGGGATAAACTACACTAGAATCACAGTCAAGAGGGTCTGTTTCCACTTTTCAGCAGAAACAAAGATAACATTGTTAACAGCGATCACTGGGTTTAGAGAATATAAATCTAACCATGATTAAATTCTGTTCCTGTGAGCTAAGCCAGGAACCCAGCTGCTATCAGGACAGAGATTATGGATGCATTTACAGTCCAAAATTGCTGGAGCCTGATTCTGTTCCTTTTGCTTTCAAAAGGACATGTAGTAGGACTACAAGGAACACAACTTCAAAAAGAAGCCAACTGCAAAAGACATATCCACGCTGTTCATCCTTCATCTCCTTATCCTCTGCTTCACGTGGTTTTGGTAACTTTGGAGAAAGGGAGGATGATTCCCTTTCTCCAGACTGAGTCGGCATGAGTAATCTGCTGTAATGCAGACATCCCTGGTGATGCCCTATGGGAGCAAGTCAACTTGGGGCCTTCTGAGAACAGCTGACTCATTCTGAAGATGACTATTAGGTTTGCCGGGTCAGTTGTATGCCCAGGGGATGCTTATTTCTTTCCATGACCAACATAAAGATCTAAGGTGACTAGTACAGACGTAGAGATCTACAGTGCAGACAGACCAAAGTCAGGTGAGATGCATCCGTGTCCAACCTCCTAAAATGAAACGATTCAGATAATAGTATGAGATGAACACATTTGTAAACTCTGATTTCTCAGAGCGTTCGCTTACCTAGGATCACAAAGAAACTTGGTCTTTTCACCTTCTTCTCTCCAAATAAGCCATTCTCGGAAAGAGGGATGAACAAACATTCGCGTCATATCTCTACGTTTGATAAGAAACATAGAAAGGTTCTCCATCCTCTGCTGAAAGTCATCCCACTCCAAAGTGCCCTCAATGTTACCTGCATTAATGGCCTGAAAAATATGTTCATCTGTTAATGGATGCAGAGATGCCACTGCCACATTCAAGAGAGGCATAACCCGATCAAAGGAAGACTGCGTTGGGAACTTCATATTGCACTGCAACAGGTAAACTTCTGACAGAGACACTGGGACTACTTTGTAGCTGGAGCTTTTTAGTACTAGGTATCCTTTCTCTATGAGATCAAAAGTGAGTTTTAGGTACAGATAGGACCCTTGGCTCAAGGTCTTGAGGTGAGAACTGAGTTTGCCAAACGTAGTGTTGTCCATTTTGCCGTTAAGCGAGATGTTGTTCTGGATCTCCGAGCTGCTGTGTATCCGATGAAGGATATATGCCTGCAGGTCCTGGTCTATGGCTTCATTCTCTTCCAGTCTATCCAAAAATATTCTGTGGAAGGGCAACAGCTTAATTATTTCCTACAAAAAAAAGAAAAAAGAAAAAGGATATTCATGCTGGCAGTGTTTATTATTCATTAAGTAAACTTAATTCATATTACAATAGCACCTTTGAGACTCCTTTAAGACCTCTTCCATCAGGGCAAGCACACAAGATGGCAGTTTGTGCCCTCAGGACCTCACAATCTCATCTATAATCAAGTAGGTTGCATGTGAAACACGACTGAAATAAAAATGAAGGACACTGTTCCTAATACCGCATCCATGGAAAGGGCTGGAAAATTCACACAGAGCAGCGCCCTTGTTATTCCCACCCCAGCCCTACCACAAATCAACATGGCACCCCTTCTGCTGTCACGTCCAAGGGAACGGACAACCAGATGACAGATCTGAGGCCAGAAGAAATTCTGCTGAAGCCGAGCTAAATACCTCCCCAGGAGCGTGCTCCTGTATCGCAGAGCTGCTATGAACAGGGAAACGCACACGGAAACATCAGGACGGGTAATAGCGAGTATTTTCCAGTGCAAAATAAATACATCTATCATCTGCTGCAGCATAGTGTGGCCAGGGATCCTCTCATCTGCTGAGCTCACTGATGATGCTCATGCAACATAAACCAAAGATCATCAAAGGCCTTTCCAAAGGAATTCTTGCGTCACAGGCTCTCAGTCACTGCGAAGCAGGGAGAAATGATGCAACGGAGCTGGACAAGGCAGTTGCAGGAGAAGCCATCAATTCTCCAAGAAAATAAAGAGGCTGAGCACAGTGCAAAACTAAAGCTTGCAGTGAAAACTGTAGGGCTGCAAAAGCCCTAATTAAATGAGGAATTCAAGTCATAGGGACGCAATTTACCTACAATTACAAAAAGATTTCTTCCAAATGACGTTTAATCTACTCCATTACTGAGCAAAAAAAGAACTGCAGCACAAAACAGCAGATAGCCTGTGCTCTCCTGGTGTCTTGGGGAGCAGCTGCCGTTCCCAGCTACAAAGGCAGCCTGCAGCAGCTGGCTGCCTTGATGGAGCTGGAACCAGCACTCAGCTCCCTGCCAGGAGGACCACAGTAAATCAACCTGTGGATCTCGGTAAATATTAGCAAACCTCAGTAAAACTGCTTAATGGAGCTCCATAAAAATGAACTGTGCAGCCCTAAGCTAATGAAAAAATGGCTAATAATGAAAAAAATGAGAAACATAGAGCTGCAGACACGCTCTTCTGCGTGGACCAGCGGGTCCAGCTGAAGAGTGGCTCTGAGCTGGCTCCCAAACGTGTGTCTCGTCCCTCTGACGTCTGTCTCCTCTGGGCTCCTGGCTCAGTGTGAATGTTCCCACAAGCGATGCTGCAAATCAACCAGCTCTGCTGTGAAACAGTTGAAAGAGCAGATCTGCCCTAACTGGGTCATTGTGTTTGCTTCCCAGCTTGCTCCATTCAGATGAGCAGTTCAGCCAACAAACTAAGGTCAGCTTAATCCTTATGCCAAGAGAGTGGCGATGAGTAGCTAAGGACAGGCTGAAGGTAAAAACCTGCCC
Source organism: Calonectris borealis (assembly GCF_964195595.1). Taxonomy (NCBI): domain Eukaryota; kingdom Metazoa; phylum Chordata; class Aves; order Procellariiformes; family Procellariidae; genus Calonectris; species Calonectris borealis. Next base: position 6,995,822 of record NC_134333.1, on the reverse strand, counting down.
AGCTGCAAACTAAAATAAAAATACTTAAGAATAACCCAAACAACATTCAGCTTAGAGCTTCAGCAAGATATTCTTCATCGAGCTGAATAATGTCTTGGCCCGACATTGATTCCTCCAGACTGAAACAATCACACTCGTGCGCTCTGGGTCACGCAGAAGGGGTGTGAAGGTATGCATTCCTTCGCCCTTCCACGGAGGAGAGGATGTCCTCCAGCAGCACAGGCCAACAGACGTCAGGCCCTACCCTCCTAATGAGCCCAGCGAGTAAGTAGGCCGTTGGTACGTGAGCTCAAATGAACTAAACTCAAACGAACTAAACTATTTGCTGATGAGCATTTATTGACATGAGGAAGTGATGCTGAAGAGTGAGTTTGGGGACACGAATGTAAATCCAAGTACAAAAAGGCCAAAAGGATAACCTGAAGTAAAGGGTCTTAAGCAAATCCAGATATCCACTAAGATCTTTATCAAAGCCCGTCGTGACAATGACACAGTTTATCACAGTTCTTGGTCTCAGCATACCTGTAGACTTGTCCTGACTGTCACTACCAGCTTCAGCCAGGAAGGGAACTTTCCAATCATTTTGCTCAGGAATGATACTATAGTGTCTCCATAATCTGGCTTGTGAAATTCAGCCTCATTTAAACCATCAATTAATATAATGAAATCTTCATCAGGGATCTTCCTCTCTGAGAGAAAGAGAAAAAGAAAAAGCATTTATTTGAAAGGCTAGACACGCGACTATAATGTACTGCAAAGTCACTACAGTGTTTTAAAGCATCATCAGATATTGCTAAAGAAGAAAAAAGACGCAGTAGCAGCACCTTTCTTATGATACATTAATTGCATATACACACAAGGGTAGGCCCACACATACACTATTTCAATTCTTATAAAATACGTATTTTAGTTATGACATACACAGCTGTGATATCCACAGATAAAACAGCTAGTCCTCTTTTTAAAAATTACCTCTTCCACAAAGTCCGATGTTATTTGATGTGAATCAAATAACTGATGTGATAAGTTTTAATAAACACGTTATTAGCGGTTCTCTATAGTTTTGGTATTAAACTCTTACCCTGATGTCAGCCTGTCTTAATTTCTGCAACTGCTAAATGAAGGGTCACCAAGAAATTCCCCTCCCCAACACCTCTAGATCCTTCCAATCTGCACTTTGGGCACTGGCTTCTTGATCAACTGAGGTCTGGGCCAGTGTTTTGAAACAGAAGCAAACCTGATTCACAGGCAAAACAATTATTTGAGGAGAGTAAATCATCAGCCTGCACGCGTGGGGCTGGTCATTCAACATTTTGGAGGTTATAACCACTGCTCAGCAGAGACTGCTCAAAACGACTGTGAACTTCCAGTATTGTAACGGACTTTGATCACAAGTCTGTAGCCAAACCTCTTTTATAAACAAGTTGGGAGGAATAAAAAAGATCCTACAAAAAGCAAATCATGGGACTTTTTAAACAGGATATTTTTGCTGCTGGTGAATACAGTAACCAAACTGATGTAGACAATGAAGTCAGTGTTTCTACGTCAGGCGCTGAGAGCTGACTATAGCTTTGTAACTAATGATATAGATTCTTTTAGACTTGCATCTTAAGCTCAAGTGGTATCTTCTTAAAGGTAATCTTGGCTAATAAACTCAAAAACGGCTGGGAAACAAGAGTCTATTGTTGGCATATGCTATTAACATGTACTGCAGATTCTGATCTGTATGAAGTTTGCTCTCCTTTGTAAAGTACTATGGATAAATCCTGCCATCAAAAAGCTCAGTATTCCCAATAGCAGGTTAGCTTTTCCCTTTGACTTTAAATTGCATCAGGAAATTTTCTATAAAAACTCAGCACAAAATGTTCATCGATGACGTAAGCAGTCTCTGTGGTGTTCCAGGGAGAACAGAAATTCGTAAACACCTTGCGTTCGGTACTGCTGAGCATCGAAATCCCATCTTGTCCTTGCCCTATGTTACCAAGTTGCATTTATTTCCTAACATACTGTTAATATCCATATGAAAACCACATATCACATATTTTGCACTAAAATTACCATAGGTCCATTTTCAGTTAACTTCTCAGTAAGATTATTGGGTACACTAGAAAATACACTTTATGACTCTCTGAAATCTTGGAGTGAATATAGTGCCTGAGTTTTATACCCACATCTCATGTTTCTCATAAAGCCTGAGGGAGAGAGGAGAAAGCAGGGAGTAGGGGAAGAATCAGAACTTTGTTCTCCTATATATTATTTAGATTCCTTCAGATTAAAAAAAAAGTATATTTGAGAAACATGAATCTAACTTTCTCAGTGACATTCACCATTAACGGCTGTGCAATAATTTTGTCCCAGTAGCATTAAAGCTTCAACAGCACCTTGTAAAAGACCTGCTGATATATTTACAGTGTCTTAAATGTTATATATTTTAAAACCAATTTCCAGACACTGTTCATTTTGTTACAAAACACTTGGTGCAAATTAGCTTGCCAGCACTCTCGATCAGCAAGGTTGAAAGATGGGAGTCCGGATCATTGGCTCCATTGGAGCTGTGTTGAATGCAGAGCCCAAGAGGAAAAAAAAAAAAAGCTTTTATATAAAATTTTTCGACCCCCCCCGAACTTAGGACCAGATGGGGGTCAACCTGCTTGGCAAGAAAAATAAGCATCCTCTGAAATGCTCTGAATTCAATAGCTGGAATACCTCCCAAGGAGTTACTGTAATAACCATGAATTATTTTCCTTCAGAGCAGCGGTTCCTAAATGTATCTTTTTTTTTGCCAAGAGTGTTGGTACGAAAGAGTGGCCATGCTACTCCTACAGTGACATTTCTCCATGCCAGGAAAATCAACTGCTGTCAAGCTGTGCTGGCTCTACGTGTGCTTTGTGCCTGGTGAAACCACGCGTGTTGGACCCAGATGCTGCTGCTCGGAGTTTGGACACTGTGTTTTGAAGAGCTGATTTGAACAACAGGGCTTTGAATTTGGTAGAAGATGCATCTATTTCACGTTGGCTCCTACACTGTCATATGTAGGGTGGCAACAGAAAATTATCTGAACTATTTTTGCAGCCAACTTGCAGCGCGCCATTTGAATAAACATCGTTTTGCAGGACAAGAGAGTCCTGAACTCTGCAACGCTCTAACAGTTTTCATGGCAACAAGCAAAGATCTTAAATTTAGCGGTTGTCACAACGAATTAGTTATATCTTGCAGAGGAAAGAAAGAAAAGGAGACAAAACCAATGCTGCATTAGAAAAAGCTCTGAAATCTGTAATCAGGATAAGGCTTGTTACCAGTTGCCCTAGAAGCTTTACACAGGGTATCTGTCGAATTTTATGGTATCAGCTCGTTTGGTGAAAGCTTCAAATTCTCAAAAGCCCACTGAATAATGGCAGCAAAGGGAAAAACGTTCACCCCCTAAACAAACAAATCAGAACACAACGCCATAAGCAGAGCTGTGCATGGAAATCGTTGCTTGTTTTCACCTTCAGGACTGTGAGGCTACGTTTGGGATGTGGAAGGAAGCAAGAAAAGAGAAAGCCAAACGCACGCTGTCATTAGCGTTTCATCTACGGCCCTGAAATGCACACCGGGAGGAGAGGGGCGGTTAACCCCTCACTTCCAAACACGCACGATGGCATGTTCTCAGCTTCTCCAGATCTCACCTCTTCCCTGCAGCTCTTGAGATGCGACACAGAAGGATTAATCTACGGGCTTTGTTTAAATGCCCAGATGCAATTAAACAGCATGTTTAAAATAATAATAAATGGCATCCTGGCCTGCATCAGAAATGGTGTTGACAGCAGGAGCAGGGAGGTGATGGTGCCCCTGTACTGGGCACTGGTGAGGCCGCACCTCGAATCCTGTGTTCAGTTTTGGGCCCCTCACGACAAGAAGGACATGGAGGTGCTGGAGCGTGTCCAGAGAAGGGCAACGAAGCTGGTGAAGGGCCTGGAGCACAAGTCTGATGGGGAGCGGCTGAGGGAACTGGGGGTGTTTACCCTGGAGAAGAGGAGGCTGAGGGGAGACCTCATCACGCTCTACAACTACCTGAAAGGAGGTTGTAGCGAGGTGGGGGTCGGTCTCTTCTCCCAAGTAACAGCGATAGGACAAGAGGAAATGGCCTCAAGTTGCGCCAAGGGAGGTTTAGATTGGACATTAGGAGAAATTTCTTTACTGAAAGAATGGTCAAGCCTTGGAACAGGCTGCCCAGGGAAGTGGTGGAGTCCCCATCCCTGGAAGTATTTAAAAGACGTGTAGATGAGGCGCTTAGGGACATGGTAGTGGGCATGGGGGTGTTGGGTTGACGGTTGGACTCGATGATCTTAGAGGTCTTGTCCAACCTTAATGATTCTATGATTCTATGATTCTATAATAAAAAAAGGTGTGCGGGAGCTCAGGGAAAGCGATTACAATACCTTTGTGCAGATTTTCCAAGGGCTCCAGGACTCCCCTCCGGAAGGAGGCCATGGGGTCTTGCACGCAGGACCTGAGGCTGAGCATGCTCTGCAGGTGGGGCTCTCGCAGGAGCTGCTCCCTGTAGGCAACGAACTGCGGCGAGCGGCAGAGCAGGGCGGCCACGTTGTGCACGAACTCCGGCACCAGGCAGGTGTAGGCATTATCAGCCTGGCAGTAGTGATAAGCGACAACCTAGCAAAGAGAAAAAGAACAAAAAACGCATCTTCATCAGAAGCGAGTCAGGCAAGTTGTTAAAAGCAGCGTTTTTTGTTTGGTGAGTTTGATGTATTCTGACGGGTGAAGTCTTTAAGAGCACCAAGCGTTAACTGCCCGTGACAAGAATCCAGACAAATCAATTGGTAAAAACAGGCACTGATCCTGAAAAATGACTGGACCTGCCACTTGAGGAATAAATGAAATTAAGCTGTAGCTGCTCACAGAGACAGACAGTGACAATAACTGACGTATTGGAAGCACCGCGCTGAGCAGGGAGTGATAGGATTGTGCTCCAAGCTCCGTTTAAGGACTTGGCGTCAGTAATAACTTGTGATTGTTTTCTTGAACTTATTTTTTATTTGCTGTTTTCAAATGTCAAGCTCTGCAGAAGCAGGCAGAGAGCACTAGCTGAGTACCTTACAGCAAGGTAGCATCTGCAAACGACAGATTCCCGTGAATGGGGGGAATGTCAGGCTTACTATACATTACTCACCCACTGTCATCCTGCTCTTCATTCAGAAAATCAATTCAATTAAAAAAAAATTTAACCTGATTTTCCCAGCTCTTCAAACTCTGCTAGAACCCACTAAATTCTGCCCACTTATTAAAATAAACAGAAAACCAGTGATATCTTCTCAGTTCAGTCTGCCACCTTTCCTATTTTCTTCTGCAATATTAAAAAAAGGCCCACAAAAATCTCTCTTTGCTTGTAGAGCACGCGGCAGGCTGCTCCAGCACTGCCCCATCCACCAGCTCCTCCTGCTCCCTGGCTGGCACCAGCCGCCTCCTGGCACCGCCTGGCCATTTGGTGCGAGCCTCTGCCAGGTCAAAAAGCTTTTCTCCGGCTCCCATTCACTGGGTTTTCTTTTCAAATGTCACTGATAGTATCCAAAAATATCCCGGCAAGGCAGGTGGGATCAGTTTTGTACCAAACCCACCATTGCTCTAGAGCATTGTAGCACAGAATGCAAATACTGCGAAATAAACCACATTTCTGAACTTGGAAAGGACAATATAACTAAGGACACTGCACACACGAGATTTCTGTGGCCTCTCTGGATGTCTTGTGAGCTCGGGTGAACCGTGGCCCGCGGCTGTGGGCCGTGATTAAGGCTTTCTGGCTTGCAATAACCAGCCCTTGGTTCGCAGCAGGCTCCGAGGCGGACGGGGTGGGTATCCAGGCTCTGAGCTCTGCCACTGCAAAGGATGGCACCGAGAAATGAAAACATCAGGCTGTGGGGTCCTCACACATTGCTGGCTCAGCACCGGCTTTTCATTTTAAATAGAAATGAATTAAATTACCGATGGGGTACAATGCAGTAATTTCCTTTCCACCGCAGTCAAAATGAGGTGTGATGCATACAGTGATGATAAAGCTAGGCTGTTATTTCAAGCATCAAGCCCTAATACATGTGCTTAAGCTTTAATGGATACCTCCAAATTCCTAATAGAATTTTTCCTACTAGTCAGTTAAAATATAATGTATTCCCTTAGAGAACAGCACTGTGTAAAGTAATAATAAAGGTAGTGATTTCTTTTCAACAATCCTATTTATTTGGGGATTATAACTTGTGGATTCCGCAGTATAAAGTTCTTAAGCGGTCGTCCCTTGGTATCAGGTTCCCAGTAACAGAAACCAAATCGCTGTACACAGAGCTCTTATTTCCTACACAATAGGTGTGTAGACACAAAAATAAAGTCTCCTTTTTACGAGAGGCCAGTTAACTTCTTCCAGGAATCTAAAGAGCCACGTCATGGAAAAGGGGACATACCTAGTACCCATGAAGGGAACAGCCACTGCTAGGTATTGGGACATACATGCAGTTACAACTTGATTAAGCCTCTTCACGTACATTCTTGATCCTTGTCCTGGATTTACTGGTATATTGACTAAGCCTTACACAGTAGGATAAATGCAATGCTTAATAGGTGGATCTGAAGCTAACCCAGTAAGCAATGAAGATTTTGGAAAGGCAACATGATATTCTCAGAAATGCAACTGCACCAAAATTTCATCTTGATGTTATTTATTCTCCGTGACATTTTCTCTATCTTCAAATCAAAGAGAGACTGCCAAAAGCCAGTGCCGCAAGCTGAGCCTGGTGCTAGAAATCAGGCTCCTCACTTACACAACCAGAGTTGGGTGGGAAACAGTTTTCTCATCCTGTAAAACTTTTCAAGGTTTCAAAGCATTTCCCTGTTCCACCCTTGGGAATGACACCGAGGTTAACGTGAAAAGTGAACAAAAGAGACTTCAGGACAACCAACGAGTTGGTGTGGACAGGGCTCATCCCCAACCAGATTCAAACCCTGTTCTTTCTTCCCCATACTAGATGAATGCCTTTAAAACCCTACCACTAACCCTGGGGGAAGGTCTCTTTCCAATTATTTCACTTTATATACTTATTAATTGCTCAAGGATCCAGCAAGAGGGATGGATTACGATCTCCACTGCTTAGGATTCTCTTCTAAGACACAGGAAACGATGTCCAGACCTTGCTCTACATCTGAAATGACCACTCCATACGCTAGTTGTAATTCTGGGGTGTTATTAGTCTCTCCTTCTTCTGCTCGGCTGGACAAGCCAAGAAGTACACGCAAGAAATAAAAATAAGAACTTGTATATCCTGGAAATAAAACTTTTCATTGAAAAAGGTATGCTCTCAATAAAAGCTTCATTCTCCATAAATCGAACTACTTAGCTTTAAAAAACTGCTTGAAAAAGTTCCAACCACCTCTCTTCATAAACAAAATCCTTGAATTAAACTTTTAATTTTATCTAGAAACTGTGTCACAATAAATGAAATCACCAGGGAACAGCACGCTCTTCCAAAGGTATGGGCATGCCTGGATGTTGTCACCAGTAAACATTTATTTTTGTCTGACACAATTTAAGGCATCAATTTTCTTATCATAGTTTCAATTTGAACTTTGTCATCACATAGCACAAAACACTGTAAACACTAAATTGGACTTCCAAAACTTTTAAACCTTTATTTCAGCTATCAGGTTTGTTAAATGATGTTTACAAAGTTGGAAGCTGAGAAGTTCCTTGCTCTAAAGTCTGAGTAAATTTAAATCACAGGATCTCAAACATTAAGAATACAACAGCTACAGGCAGCCCTAATGCAGAAGTGGATTACAACAAAGGATGGGAAAAGTAACACCTAGATCAAGAGAACTGTTCAAAATATCTGTTTGTGTCATTTTTGTAAGAGTTGAGAATGCAATTTTGACAAGTCGTGTGACTCCACATTGAGAAACCAAGGCATTATGTTGTTTATATTAAATATCAAATGCCAGAAGTTACAAACTTGTATAATTTCCTTTCTTGCTTGAAAGGGACCTTCAAAATAATTCACACTTGTACGATGCCTATTTTACTTCCAATGATTACCTCCTCTCCTAAAATGATTTGGAGAGTCTAGCTGGCTATACACCAAAGAAGTACATTTATCATGAGCTTTTTGGTAGCCAATTTTTTTAAACAGTAATTATGCGTTATAAGGCTTGAGAAACACCAGACACAGCGAAGGCAGAGCACTGCCTCTAACGAACCATGGCCAACGTTCAACATGACCGCATTCTCTCCTGAAGTGGGTTCAAGGAGCACCAAAACTCTCGCTTACCCAGAAATGACACAAACTTCATCTTCTTAACTGCTAAAGCAGAATTATGAAATACATTATTCATATTCTCTTTAGGTGTTAAATCCAGTAGGTCTTCAGGAGTCTCTTCTCCCAACCTTTCCAACACCAGCCATCCTACTCTCTCCTTTCTGCCCCAACCACTTCCATTCCTCCCTTCATCCAGCCTCACGTAACCTTCACCTTCCTACCACCCTTTCTGCTGTCCTTCCGATCGGGTTCACTCCTCCACCCACCCCCTTCTGGGATGCGGGACTTGGCAACAGTGGCCCATCCTGACATGCAGGCGCCGAACATCTTTCCTGCAGTTCTCCTCCCCACGCCAAAATGCTTTTCTAAACCACGGCCATGCAAGCTGCACCCCAGGTCTCCAAGGCCAAGCTACCAATTCATCTGGCTTGTACACACCGGCATTTGCATTTGCCCAACGTGAAAGGGGTTTTGGCTCAGTCGAGCGGGTATGGAAGAATTCCATGAAATCAGAAAACAAGGGAGATTTTCTCATATAGGTCAGGACCTATGAAAAACAGCTGCTGGAAGAAAAAGGAAGACACGTGCGTGTTAAAAGCAAAACGGCTATTCCAAGGATAACAGAAAACGGCAGTGGATGAGGACGGGGACAGCTGCAGGAAAGCAGCAGGAGGAAGAGGCTCGAGAGGGCAGGGAGAGCAGAAAAAAAAGAGGCACAAAAGAGATTGTGTATCGCCTATAAAGTACAGAGGGAGAGAAGAGACTGAACTGCGAAGGAGGGAAAAGAAAAAGGGAGAGAAGGGGGAGAAGATGATACGGCAGGAAAGGCAGGAGATAACAGTAATATGAGGAAGACTGGAAGGACAGTGTGAACATCAAAGAAGAAAAAGGGGCTGAAATGGCTCAAGGGAAATAAGTTATTTCTACTTAATAGGTCAGGCCAATTTTAAGCAGTTCTCCAGCACTATTTGTGAGAAAGAATACCCTCCATTTAAGAAGCGTTCTTTTGACATCACGCCTCTGGTGTGATTTGTCTCAGCTTCCTTCTGTAAGCGTGTCGTGCAAGGAGGCCATTCTGCCAACCCCCTCTAAAAGGACCAACCCTGCCCAGCCCTGAGCTCACAGCAACACCCCGGTTCCTCCCGTGCTCCTAAAGGGCTTCAATGTTGTATTTTAACCGTATTTCTGCACCTAGCAAGATTTATCTCTTTTTGACCCACACAAAGTAGCTTTAAATAAATTCAGTGTAATGCTTTTTACCTGCCAAAATGCCATTTGCCAGGCATAACGCTGGTTGTAATAATGTAAATGGAAATCAGCACTGCTGTATTTTATCCATTGCACATGACTGTGCATGTATGTGGTGACCCAGTTTATTGGGAACATTCATTACTTTTACATAGCCGAGTACGCCAGTAAATGCCCTCTGAAACTCATTAGTGTCGCAGAGCATCAAGGCTCAGAGGTAATGAATCCCTCCACCTCTGCGTAAGGTAGGAGTACTCCCTTTCTTTTTATACGCCTGCAGCAACGATAATGACACTTTGGCTTATGGCTTGGAGGATGGAGCGGGGAAGAGCCTCTGAAGCCACCAGCCGTGCTCAGCATCAGCCGATGCATAGCATGCGCTAATGCAACGGACGTGCAGCTCCTCCACCAGCTGCTCTACGTAGGGTATGACCCATTAGCGCAGCAGAGCTGGCTTTCAGGTCCATTTGTTTAAGTGCTGCTACCAAAAGCAACCACACAGCATCCAGGAACCTAGAGAATATAGCTGTTCAATGGGTTATTTAAAACTGTGTAGCCAATCCATTAAAAACCCTCTGTGGGTAAAGAATAAAACCTTCAGGGAAAATGGGGAAAGTGACCCTAACCAGAGGAGACACAGTTCAGGCTTCTTCTTTTGAGCTGAGTTGCTCTCACCTTGGGCTATCGTACCTCCGAACGGTGCTGGTGCCCCTTGCTGAAAGGCAAAGGTCACCCAGGACACGTATTTGTGGGTCAGTATTTTTCAGCACAGACTAGGGTCGGTGGGAAAGCCTCTCATTTCATTTCTCTGAGGTGAAGGACCAGCTCTGGACAAGCAAGGTCACGCTGCAGCTGAGACGCATAAGCCCAAGTTACACATTGCCCAGCATCGTTTGGAGACAGAAAGGCGGCACTGCAAGGACAGCCACGTGGTCACCCACCTCCCCTGGCCAGAGCAAGTCAAGTCGAGAAGTATTTTAATGGATGAAAGATTAAACAGAAAAAAAGCAGAAAAAACACGGCGCAACATGGGAGAGGTGTGGAGTGCTGCCTTTTTATGGGATCTTAGGTTTAAAAACCTTACTGTTCATATTCACAACTTTTTTTTTCAGTTTCACCTTACAGTCATTCCGTGATATCAGGCAATATGTTTACAAGCACTAAACAACAGTAGATGGGTTTAACAGTCACATGAAGCTACGTCTTCAGCTATACGTGGCTAGCTCACTAGGAAAGCTGGTATGCATCTATCACAGCGAAGGAGCCAAGTCTAGCTTGACTTGTTGGCATTGCAGAAAAACTGGCAGCCTGCTCATTGTCGGAGGGCAGACTTGAAATAAATTCAGGAATCCTGCAAACTTATTTCCATAATACATGCATATATATTAAAACAAAAGACTAACCAAGCAGTTTTGCCAGAAATGCTTATGTTTTACTTGCAAGTGTCAAGATGGGTGTTGCAATGTGAGTAGTTTTATTCATGACATTCCAGAGTTTGCCAGATCTGGCAAGACAACCTCTCCTGTCCTCCTTCCCTGCAGGTCTCTCTACTCCACGCTAACGTACAAACCCTACTGAGACAGGGGATGGAAGAAAAGCTGCAGAGAAACTTCCCCAGGAAGGACAGCTCTGAACTCCACTGCTGAGAGCTGGGGTCTGACACACGTCCCCGTGCTCCTCACCACGGTGGGAAGTCCATCAGCAGTCACTGCCCCAGCTCCTCCTCAGAGGCAGCAGAAGACAGGGAGTGAAAGAGAAAAAAAGGGGCTTGTGCCAGCTCAGTTCCCGGCAAGAGGATTAATGTTACCTTTGAAATTAGGAAATTGATTCACAGAAATCTCTGCTAAGCAGCTATTAACTTTGCCATATACTTAATATTTTCCTTGCAAGGAAATGGAAGGCAAGGCATTCACCTCTTGATGCCTCAAGTTTCCTGGCAGGCTTCTTTCCCTGTCTCAATCACAGCCCTCAACACAATGCCAAGACAACCCTGAACGTGACCCTGGTGTGACAGCAAGACTTTGATCTTTCTCTTCCAGAAATATTGTCCCTCGACACATCCAAAACGATCACCAGGAGCTGGAACAGGACAGTCAGAGCAGACTGGGGGGATGCTCCAGGTAAGTCATACACAGGCATTATTGTACTTCCAGCATTTTCTCTGCTAGTCTCTCAAGGCAGAATCACGCTGCTTCCACTTATGAAATCTCAGTAAGATGGGCTGTTAGGAAGAGAAATGACAAAAGGAACAGAGCAATCTCAATTTTAAGCTCCTTGTTTTCTCTCATTCTTTCAGGAGAAACTACTGCAAACCCTGAAAAGTACCCAACCCTTCCTACCATGATCAGTACTCGCATGGCAAAAGACTCCATTTCCGACCAAAGAGAGGGACTGAGACATGAGAAACCTCAACAGCTGCCCATCAGGGTCTGGGAGGAAGGGAATTTTGCCCTGGTTTTGATGTTTTTCTCCTCCTAGGACCCACCCGTGAGGATAAATTCAGGTAACTCCTAAACCAGTTGGATACAGCTTATTTCCTGGCGCAGTTTTTGCAGGACGAAAATCACGCCTGATACTGGTTTTCTAAATTGCCTCATTTCTAAGCATTTTTCTTCTCCATTAGTTTGCTGATGAACACTGAACTAGAAATCATGGATGACTTCAAACTGCTCCCGAAGAATACAACAAAATAATGCTCTTTTCCAGTATGGCAAGACTGAGTGGAGCCCCTGCTAGGCAGTCTTCCGTTACTTATTTCTAAAATTAATGATTTGTTCATCTCTGACAACAAGAGCTAAAAAGCAACCCTTGCCCCCAAGAACTTACTGCATGACAAACAGGCAGAAAAGTACAACCCTGAATAATCTAGAGGAGGAAAAGCAACTGTTCACCTTATTTCTGTCATCATAAACACACAACTTCTGAGTTTCGGGATAAGTGACATTTTCAGAAGGAACGGAGTGGGTGAGAGGGACGGCGTGCTTCCCACTAGCATTCTGCAGCCTGCGCCAACCATGACTTAAGCTTGTTAGTATATTATTAATCCGCTTTCATAATGACCTGCATTTCTCTAGCACAATGACCACAGCACAACCCAAGAACATCCTGCTCTGCTCGGTGCAAGCAGAGGTGGAACATCTGCACATAGCTTTATCTAGCTCCTCACATATGTTTCACATATCTCCTAAAACATTCCTGACAATTGTGGTTGTCCATCACTGTCAACACTTTCTTCCCTACTTCAGTTCTGACTCTAGTCTTAACGCAACTGTAACACACACACGTCCAAGACGTACTTTTCCAACCAGACTAACCTACGGGTCAGTCTGTCCTTCACTTCCTTCGGCTCTTTTTTTCTCAGCCAGTTGAACAAAAACTGTTTTAAGTAGGCCATCACCAAGTCTTTTTTTATTTCACAGCTACTGATACAGGAATATGCTGCTCGTCTCTCCCTTCCTCCTGCACCAAAGGACATTCCACTTTTTTTTTTTTTCTTCTTTTTTTAGATTAGACTTTGGAGAGCCTTTAGCTTACCGATGTGAAGGGTCTTCCTAAACTGTCCCCAAGAACGCCTGTTGGAGAATGTGGCATCAGACATTCAGATTAGGCAGCTACATTAGTTTAACCAACTATTTTTACTATTGTCTACCAAGACATTCAGTGTATTTGCTCTGTTTAAGAGTTCAGCATCTTCAAAGCCTCTTATGAACAACAAATCCTCGTGATCTCTCAAAGGCAAGTTAGATGCGTGTGATCGAGTTTCTGAATGAGGCGATGGCACACAGAACAAAGAGCTCAACACTGTTATTTTAATGGATTTTCAATTCCGTTGCCAGGTCAGTAATCCTTTTTCTCCCAGTGTCACTCAGAGACTTCAAAAACCACAGCTGGGGTGGAACAGTCAGTGTTTGTTTTATCTAGGAGGACATCATACAGCATGGTTCTTTCTAAGCAAATCAGTTTATCTGCTGTTGACAGCAAGTATTCATCAGCGGTGATGCTGAGTTGTACTACTCAGGAGGTTACTAAGAGTGCACTAGGCACACGACTTCCAGCTATCAATTTGACAAACGTCCTAAACCATTTTATTTGCCTTTGTTTCCCTTCCTAAGGCTTGATAATCCATCAAACTTAGTGTTTGTAGTATGTCGCACAGTAGTTCTGGAAAAGACTCTGATGCAATAAAAACAGAATTGTTGTTTACGATCAAGAATCACCAGCAGGAACATGGTGCTCAAAAAAAAGGGGAAAAAAAAAAAATCAAACCAACCAAAAAAACTCCTATACTTTCAGAAAAATTTCCCTTTGTGGTAGGAAATGAACCTCTGAACCAGGATTTAAGCACATGCTTTATTTCAATGCATGGCTTCATCCAGGAACGCACTGCAGCACTACCTGGAAGCCAACTGCTCTTCCGAATTGAGAAACCCAAATAACACCCAGTTAGGTATTCCTTCCGGCATCAGATATCAAAGGATCGTTATCTGCATGGATCACTTTTCTTTTAATAGGCAGGGAAACGGAGGCAAGCAGATGAGATGCTGGTCTCCAAGGATCCCAACGAGGCTAACGGCAAAACTGGGAATAGACCCAAGGTCTCCGAATGCTGAATCAAGCCGTGCCGCTGCTGCTCTGACTCATCCCAGGAACTGTTTGCTAAACAGTACGAAGCTTTTCAGAAGTTTCGCATGCTGTGTCAGCTATTCGCATAGAAGAAGCGATTCCAAGTACTGTAAGGTCAACTCATCAGCCTTGGCATTGATCTTTTCATGAAGGCTTAACATTTGGAAGCTGGTGACAGTTATTTCTGGAATCTGCCTACATTTACAGTAGTTGAGATTTATTGGGAGATTAACAATCATACTAAATATCTGTAATCCTGCTGCTAGCACAGGAGGCAGTACATCTTCCTAACTCGTTTGTTATGTTCTGACTGCAAAACACAGGATTTGTTCTGCAAAAGAGTTTTGGCAAGGGGATGAGCAGGGCTTTAAAACCCTTTCCCTAAAGGGGTCTGCAGCCAAGGTATAACAACCTATTTTTACTTTATTTTTGGCTATAAAAATTGTTTCTTGCTCTTTTCTCCAGTGATCAGAAATGCAAAAAAAGCTTCAGTGCATGATCTATGCAGTGGATGTGACACCTTGTTTGAAAGAGTCATATCCCTTACCTTCTTCAGCAGGAAACTGAAGCTAAAACTGTAACCATTTATCTATTATGTATGCAGCAGGATTACTTAAACACTCAGGGGAAAAAAGTCGAGATAGACGAGGTATTTTAAGCAGAGATAGCACACTTTACTGGCCTTTCTAGCAGTCTGTAATGCTTAAGATTTGCAAGGAATACAATGACTAATGCGTTCTGAACAAAAGCAGACCTGGCCATTGTGTTCCTTTCAAGAACTCCACGTGGAAGAGGAGAATATCATGTCTTAATATTTATTTACGCAGATACCACATGCTCTCTGCCTTGCCATCTGGGTGCAGCAGAAAGCAGATAGGACAGGACAGGAGAGTATCTGGCACAAAAAGCCAAGCAAAACATGTCCTGGCAATAATTTAGAAAAAAGACTTCACTTGATATTTTCCTGTCTGAAGTGGGAGCAGGCAACAGGAAAGCATTAACTGCTCACATCCTCTCAAAAGGTGTAGGAGGAGCAAGCTCCTCGGATTTCAAAGCAATATAATGGCACCTTCCCACCACCACAAAAGTAGGGCTGAATCTCAGTAATACAATAAAATTCAAGTTGTAAATCTCACCTACAGTAAGTGATAGTGTTATATACAATCCACTTTTGCCATAACAGCAAACGATTTGTGTATCACTCAAAAGGCCATGATCTGTTTTGTAGACTTTTCCAAAAAAATGCCTAAGCGCACACACAGCAGTAACGCTCACAGTCTGCGCCTTTACCCACCGTATGATACCTGCTCTTTTCAAAATGAAACACCGGTCAAACACTTGGCAATTCTGTTTTCACTGTTGAAGAAAAATTACAATTATTCTGGTAACTACGTCATATCATAACATTTGTGAGGATAAAGTACAGCGGTTGGAAAAGATAAACTCTCAGAGTAGAAGGGGAGTGCATTTGATGTAATGGGAATTTCATTTTACGGAAATAACTTTCCTAGGGTAATAAAACTTGTTCCAGAAGTTTTTCTCTAGGCCCTCCCAGTAAGCATTTGAACGCACACATTTTCCAGCGCACCAAGTGATGTAAGGCAGGAGACCTTCCAAGAGGTTCCATTAAAATTGACGTTTTCCCAAGAACCAAACAAATCCCGAGACGAATGTTTCCGTACCTGTGAAGCAAGTCTCCGCATGGCCTCCTCCTGGCGCCGGCGCATTTCGGGAGTCCCCGGGCAGCTCCCGCTGGTGATGGACGAGTGAGCAGAAGGCGGCTGGGTTAAGGGCAGCTCTCGGTTTGCATCCACATCTGTCCCAAGGAAAGAGGTTATGAATTGCTACAGGACAAGCATGACCGACATTATTATTACAGACCAGGCAGCTGCTGTTTTCTAGCAGGTCATGCATGGCAGTTAAAATACTTTCCGCAAATACTCTGGTTAGGATTTCAGGCAGCAAGAGACTGTGACACCGTCCAGCCAGGCCAGAGGCTCCCCAAGAAACTTCTTTTGGAAGCAGCACTTTTGGGAAGGACCCCTAAGATAAAGCATTGAGCTTGTCTTATTCATCTTCTCCACTGTGGTTTCACTGACTTTAAAATAATCACAGTAATTGAGTGAATTGTGCACTCTCGAAGGTATGCTCTATCTTCAAGTTTGGTATATTTTAGTGCAGTGCTCTCCTACTCTGCAGTTCTGCCAAGAGATCTTCTCTCGTTATGAACAATCGCTGGTTAATTTGGTTCCGAATCCTTCCTCGGTGGAGACAGCCAATTTTTCTGAATTATGTGCCCATTTTATAACATAAATAAATGGAGAGCCACAGCTAACATATCCATCTGAAGCCTATTAATGTAATCAGAGGGAGAGAAGCAGGAGTAGCACCAGGATCTGGAAAAGGCTTGCAAGCAAATAATGAATTATACTGGAATCATCTCTGTCAAGTTTAACTGCTTTCTATTGCGTTTTAGCTGTTTCTTTTGCCTGGCAAAGCAGAAATCGGCTTTACCAGTAGATTGCTACAACAGTCCATTCACCTGGCCTTCGTGGATAACATTTTCAAACCACTCTTATTTTCACTCATAGGTACTCGTACAGAGTATTTTTGAATGACACTGAGACATGCAGTACTTGATGATGTCTAATTACTGATTTCTTTATTTTAGGAACATTTTAGAAGCAACAGTCCTCTGAAGTGCAGTCTTTACTAGCAGAGGATTTTCCTGAACGGACTGCTGCAATGCATCCTTGAGCTTGACTTGAAATCATAATGCAAACAACGACCCATTTAATGGCAAACAACATAGGAGGATGCCTACTGCCTACATAATTAAACCCTGAATGTGTTAGTAATGATGCACATTCTTGATTTTGTGCATGCAACACCACCTTCACCTGTATTATTTTTGCGAGCCAGTAGTTAAGAGTAGGAGGCTGTGTTTATGCCAGTTTACTAATGCTGATAGCACAACTGCTGTAGTATAGTCAGGTCACCTGATTAGCATTTATTATTAAACATAGATTTTACTAAGCATAATAGATTTTTTTTTTCAGCGTGTGAAAAAAAAAAATCAAAGAAATTTGCAGAATAATTATTATCTTCTATAGTTAGACTAGGACTTGTGATCTCTTTAGGAACTAAAGGAACTTAGTTGATTGAATCTCCATCCCAATAACTAACACTGAGGAATCATTCAGCTTTCAACCTCACGGACAAACCAGAGTGCCAACTAAACAGCAGCATGTTAGGTGTGACCAAGGATCCTCGTCCTTTGTGCACGAAAGATGCAGGGCACCTTCTCATTTGAAATATCCAAGCTTTTAGTCTGGAAACAGTTACTTACAGTAGCCTCTTTAATCTCCACAATCCCTCTAAGCAGACTGGGAGACATACAGTTGGTGCACTGCAGAGCTGCAGTTGAAATACAGAAACAAGCCCTGCCTTTCACTACGCATTGTTCATTTAGCTCTGACAAGTGACACTATTCCACATGCCAACATTTGGTGACATTTCAGATATTTCAACATGGCTAAGAGTACTGGATTCCAGTAAACAGATTTAACTACAGTTTCACTGAGATACAATGACCTAGATTCTTAAAGATACCGTTAGGTCTCTAACCCCGTATTTTTGGTCCTGTCTTATTCACTTACTGAGAGCTGAATGATTTTAAAATGTTGTCATCCCCACCCGCAAACATGTCAGCACAGAGTGATGTGAATTGGATGGGACCACAAGAGGTAGAGCAATCCTGGGTGCCGAGCCTACATGGGCTTGCGACCCACCCTAAACATTTATACCACGATAAACTGAGATAAACAAACTGTATGGGAAGGAGAATGCACCCGCATGGATTTGTAATAATAGAATATTGGCATTTAAAATTGGAGTCTTCCCAATCAGAGAAAATCCGTGATGTTTCTAAGTCAGAGAAATAAGAGACAGACTATTCTGACTCTTCAAAAAGCAGATTTGGAACAGGAGCAGTATAAATATTGCTGACAGGTGCTTCCTTTGCTTGCCAACAAAGACTAAGCTGATTTCTTGGGCCTGGAGAGGAATGTGATCTTTTCAGCCAAAACCATTATAAAAGTTGATGGAAAAGGTCTCTGATTGTTGAAGATCTGTGTACTGCTGTACTTACGTTTCGGAGAGGCATGTGGGCTATCAGAAGCAATCTGTCTCATACGAGTGCCATGGCAGCTGAGCGCAACCAGTCTGGAGATGATGGCGGTTTTTCCAAAGCCGATGTTCCCAACGATCACTACACCTCGGTTGACGCTGGCGTTCGAACTCTGCAGCTGCGCGTCTATCTCGTGGAACACCCAGTCCCGGCCAACAAAGACGGACTCGGTGGTGATGCTGGGCACCTCGAAGAGCAGCGGTTTCAGAGAGATGTCGGGAGGTCTATAAGGTGCGAAGCGTACTATACAGCAGAAACACAGGGAAAGAACATAAACGTCAATGCTAACAGTAAAACTATAGTTCAGAAATTGCTGTTTAATCTTCCTTAGAAATCTTTTCATTGCAAAAGGTGAAAATAATATAAGCTTGTTTATTACCCACAGGTTTGTTGTTAAAAGCATCTGGCTCATTCATAGCATTTTCCACCAAAGGAGTTCAGAGAATTTTACAGGAGAAAGTCATTTACAGCTAGGGAAAGTGTGGCTGGAGAAATGAAATTTCTTGCTCAAAGTCACCATAATTAAAGGCCCTGCCACAGGCAGACCGGTACGCTGTCCAAGGCAGCTACCCCTGTGACACAGTATTGTATGTCCGTTCAATATATAGATATTTAATACGTCTGTTCACCTGTTCAATCCAAGGAGCACAAAAAAAATCTTGGCACTTAGAAGTGTTAAATCAATCTAGGAAAAGTTATTTCAACTCTTCTACAGTATATAAATGAAACCAGATTGCTGATAGGATTTTCCTGTATGGCAATTAAAACATTTTCTCTTTTCACAAGGAAAAGCGGCGTTGCAAGCAATGTAAAGTTAACAAGGAGTGCAAGAAATACCTCCCCAACAGATCGTATATGCTGGTGCAACGCTAACACCTAAAACCATGGATATTAATTGTGTTACTTTTCCCATTTTTTTACACATTAGATTATAATAAAATGTACAACTAAACCTTAACCAGCCCTGAAACTTTTTCAGGAACATTTGGGTGTGGAGGGAGAGGGTATTTGCCGTTCTTTCCATTTGGCACAAGGCATCTAGGGAACGCACACCTAAAAAGAGTAACAACTATGCACAGATCCGGTGTAAAGATGCTATTAGAAAGATCAACTCATATGGTGCGTTCTGCCTATGAGATCTGTAACTGAGAGATGATACGCATAAATCTATAAAAAAAAATTTAAAAAGCGATGGAAGCACTTTGTGCTGGCAGAGACAGTTGCTGAATCTTCCCACTTTACCACCGAAATGGTTTCTTAATTAAAAACTTTCAGAAGGCGGCCACAAAGACAGCAGGTGATTCCCACTCAGGGGAGGTTAACACTGCGTGTTTTAGCTGCAAACTTTGAATTTTAGAACATAATTCCTTCAAGTCAGGGCTAAGTGACGTGGATGGAGCTACATCCGTGGGACACGATTTCAGACCTGGACCTGGCATGGCAGCTCTGGACACACCTTCCAACTGCGATACATGTATTGCACTTGACATTCAACATATATATTTAAGTTGATGTGGTAAGCTGTGGCAAATTTGAGCTGTGGATCACAGAAGTTGAATTCAATTTGTTTTGAGATCATACAGCGCGCTGCAAACGAAAACAACCATACAAAATCTAGATGTCTTCACAGTGTATTTTAAAAGAAATCCCACGAAGCGCCAGAGGAGGAGTTCCCCAAGCATGGCTGCAGAAGGATTTAAGTAAAAAAAAACCCTATCGGTTTGCTCAGTGTTATCTCTTGGCATGATCACACTCCCATCATTTACATTAGCTGCTTCCAGTGGAGACCGTTTTGTTTCTTTGAAGTTTTAAAAGCCCTCAGACACTTAAAAAGCACAAATATCATTCAGCAACTGCTGACGTCTGTCACTTCTTCACCCCCTCACCCTCCACTGTGGACGTGCGGGCGGTGGTTTAATCCCTCGCAGACCTCCTGGGCTGGCCTGAAGGCCCTCAGGGGTACAGACAACGCTACTGCACCAGACTTGGTACTAAACTCATTGAAAATAGTTGATCAAATTACAACAGTGGGATGCTTTATCTACAAGGGAGGAGGTTATAGATGTGCTACCACCCTGAAGATCTTATTGTAAATACAAACACATGGTTTTTGAACAGACCAGCCTGCGGTGTCAAGCTCTGTGCTTCGGGATGAGCTCTGCTCCCAGGCTGTGCCATGAATCCCTCTGGAAGCTACAAACCACACCGGTGCCTGCTCCCCCCCAGTCTCCCAACCTCCCTCCCTCGGAACCAGCCCAGCAGCAGAGGAGCTGCTCCCCGCAACCTTGAGGCTCTGCCGCCTCTGTCCCGGCATCGCCCCATCCCCGTGCCCCGACTCCGGCACCGCACTGGGACCCTCCCCGGGGAACCGCTGAACTGATGCCCACGGCTCAAATCACCTTGAAACCCTTCACAGACCTGACCAGGGAGCGGATCCATTAAACCAGAGCTGACAAAGGGGCTGGGATTTCATGTTGCAGCAGATATGCCTAAGGAAAATAGCTTGTATTTAAAAGTGTTAGGTATTTTGAATTTCCTTTTTTTTTTTTTTTAAACTGATACAGAAAATGCTGCAGACAGAAGCTGTATTTTCATTCCCACTTGAAAATGATGACTGGGCTTTAAATTTATCCTAGGGTGGAGATGGCTTTTGAATTGCATGAGCTCACAAGCAGCTCGTTTGATTCCCCTTGCTGGGGTCTGTCACGCGAGCACAGCGGGATGTGCTGGCACGGGAAGACGCTGGAGAAGCAAAATCGCTGGCGGTGGGAGGGGACAAGGCAGCGGGGCTGCTGCAGCCGGCGGTGCCGAGGCAGCCCTGGGGCCGCGTGTCCCCATGTCTCCATCCCAGCTCCTGGCTGCGGCAGCACCAGCCTGGCCCTCGGCGTCAGCGGACGGCACATTGCACAAGCGACAGCACATGGACGTGGCAGAGATAACCAGCTGTAGTGGTCCGACTGATGCAAATTAAGCATTCCAGCAGTGCATTTGACAAGGGAAGTTTTTTGTTTGCATTATGCCACCAATACTATATATAGAAAATTCAATTAAAAAAAAAAGAAAAAATAAAAAGACTCCATTTGGAAAACATCAAGTTAAGATTTGGGCTTGATAAGCTACAGCTTTACTTTACTTGTGCGTGCATGTACATACGTGATGTGTCGTGTCAGTGAAAATGTACAATAATGCTTCTGAAAGCCAGAAGTCTAACAGGTACCAAATGGTCTCGGGGGCTAATGCAGAGACAAGACTGATTAAATATAAAAGGGATCCAATAAGGTCCTGCTTTCCATGGTGGAGACCTGGACTCAAATCTTTGTTTCTTTTCAAAGGTGCAAATGGCTTTAAGGCTGCGTGACACCTACACCTTTGACCCAGACAGACAAAGGGTATCCTAAAGATAGGTCTTTATCCAAGTGGACAAGAATATGCACATCTTGGCTGTCACCTGGGAACAGCATATCCTGTCCTAAAAAAGGCTTAACGAAACCCCGAGAAGAGACATACCCACTTATCTACCTATATCCAATCCTCCTGCCCCTCCAGACCTCCCAACACCACCGGTCACCGACCACAGCGGAGCAGATCTCTTCTCCTGCCACACCATTTCACAACCTCAGGCTTGGTCATCTCAGGGCTCCCGGAGCGCAGGGGTGCTGGCAAGCATCTCGCCATCAAGAAAACACTCACTGCCACAGTGGTTTGGACATGAGTGCCGAGAACACGCTTTTTTGTCCCACCAGCCACCAAAATCACCTCCACATGCCAGCAGAAGAGATTTTATTTCACCACACCATCTTTGGAAGACAAACGCAGCATCAACGTTTCCCTAGCCGGACTGTCAAAAACATTTATGAATAATTTAAGACTGCCATTGACTAATTGCAAGCCATGTCCCAGACTCTCATTAATTCCTGATACTGCCTGCTGAACCACACCAAAATCCTCCCGTTACTATTTATTTTACAACCCTCAGCAGCCAGCGGTCCCCAGGCACAGGCAGGCAAGGCACAAACCCGGGGGAAGACCCTGGAGCCCTGGGGGAATTTTTCGACTCTTTTCAAAGAGTTGAAGAAATATCCCACATCACAAGGAAAGGAGAACCAGAGAGAAGGAAGGCTGCACCGGAGCTTCAACATTTGGGGCAGAAATGAATTAAAGGATAAGCTAATGGAAAGGGCTCTGAAAAAGAGGATAAGAAGGTTCAGAAGTATCGGGTGAGGATGTGCGCGCACATTTCGGATGAACCCTATTAGCCACTTGACTTTAGTACTTGTGAAAATCAAAGTATGTGAATAAGCTGCCTTCCCATCCGTGAGAATTTGTCAAATACTTGCTGGGTTTTATATTCCTTTTTAATGAAGCATTTTATAGAACTTAAGCCAGAGTATCACATAAATACGCAGAACTTCTGATAATATCTTAACATAAATTAAACCCATACTTTTCCTGGAAATCAGTGTGTGGAGTGGGACACAATGAGGTCTGGTAGCGTAGAATTTTCATGAGAGTTGATGAAATACTGTGCAAACTTCTGTAGAGCCCAAGCAATAAATTCAAATCCCAAGGTGAAAGACTGCCTACCATATCCATCCTGGCTTTTTTTTGTGGCTGCAAACTTCAATTAAATCAAACCATAGCTGGTTGTATTATGTCTGTGATTGAAAAAAAGCCACTGGGCTGAAAACGAGCAGGAGCAAAGTCAGAGAAAGGCCCATCCTGCTTTACCACGTAGGTCACCCCCTGCTACACAAGGTGAATTTTTAGTTATTTTAGTTGTTGAAAGACTCCAAAATGCCTGTTCAGAAATCATTTGTTTTACAGACTCCCCTCTCTTCAAACAGGAATTTCTTCTCAGCTGCGTTGGCAATCAGCATCCACAGCTCATTAGTTGTTTTACATTTTGTTCTGGATGGGTTTTGTTGCCATTTTAGTATCCCCTGGTGGAAGATACATCTTGCCATCCAAAGAAAGCCCTTACAGAGCTACGCTGCATAGCCTGGAGGTTGCCAACATGTTGAGAGGAAGCCCAGGTAGGTGAGAAGCGCTTTAGTATTTATTACAATGAATTGCAGTTCTGAATAACACAGTATCAAATCAGCATCTGCTGTATCCTTCGTTAAATAAGAACCCATAAATTAGCCAAATGTCTGAGTTTATTTCCTTTACTTGTTTTAGACTGTCACTTCTTTCAAGTGTTGTCTGAAACGTATACATCCATCAGGATGAAACCAGTGCCTGTTTTTCACAGACCATGTACCTAAAAAGGCCAAACTATTTTTCAGTGTTTTTAAGAAGTGCGTGGAACTCTCTTACCCAAAAGGTGACAGTATTAAACACATCCCATGAGGGGAAAAAACACCAGAAAATTTTAAAAGACAGTTTAAGGAAAACATGCTACTGCCATATTGCTTGTACTGGTAAACAATGTATTGGTGGAGTCCGAGCCATCCTCTCCTCCACTCCAAACCTCACCGAAACACCACCGTCCTTCACACCCTGCACCAGTGCTGACATTTGCTTTTTGGAGAAAAAAAAATCACGATGGCAACAGTCGGGGTGTTCTAATACCATACAATTTGGTTGCCATCTGGCTCCTGCTCCATGGCACATCACAGCCATCATCTTGTTACAGCAACCCTGAACAGCTTCAAATCCCGCTGGCTGAAAACAGTAAAAGCAAGAATTGCGTTCACCATCCTATTACAAACCTGCCGCTGGTACGAATACTTGTCATGCTCTTAGCCGTTGGGATTGCTAAATTACTCCCCTGGTTAAAATAACTGATTTAACAAAAAATAGCAGGGACGGTCTCCCATTTAGTTTCTCTGCACTGGGATTCTTGAACACTGGGAACAAATCAGTGGGCTGTAACGTGTCCCCCTGATACAGGGCCAGGAATTGCTTCGCTATTTCAGCCCAGTGCCAAGACTAGAGATATTAAAGTTAAACCCAAGTTTAGGATTTCCAGTTGGAACAAAGAGCTGCTGATTATAACAGCCCAGATCGACGCAATTTCACAATAATATCTGGAACATGTAGTATTTTTGGGGAAAAAAACCCCTCACATATTCAATGAAATGAAAATATTTCCAAATAGTGGTGGTTTGGGTTTTTCACATCCTCTTCTTCTCCCTCTCTTTTTAAAAATAGCACGGCATCTCAACTAGGATCAGAAGCAAACTGCAAAAAATTGAAACACTGCTGCTGTTCTCATGCAACCTTCACAAAAAAACAGAAAAAAAAAAAAGAACAAAAAAAAGAACGAAAATATGTAGTGCTACATGGTTTTTAAAAGTGTGTCTGGAAAACAACTTGATTCTGTTCCTACAATAAAGTTTAATGTTTTGGATGCAATCACTGCAAATTACGAAGCTTTGGCAAGCTACTCTGTTCAAACATATGGAAATTTTGTCTGTCAAACTTTGCTTTCTTCACTTACTGCCTGCTAATACATTTTTATAACTGCCTCACCAGCCAATATGATTTCATTACAGACTGCGATCCAAAGCGACACAAAACCACTTTTTTCTTCCAGTCGGGGGCTCGTGTATTTGGTAGAAATCCCAACCAGGCTGTAACAGGTCATGCTTGCGGTGCTGAGCAAAAGCCCAACCTGCCACCCTCCGGCCCCCATTTCCTTACCATGGTGGGCACTTGCTCAAAAACACCTCAGAGAAGAGAAAAGTTCGATGTACCACCAACTGAACCCTCTCTCCCTACGTACGGGGAGAACAAACTAGTCTCATGGCACGGCAACGACCAGAAAAAATCCCAAATGAGCTTTCTCGGCCATTTATTCATCTGCACAGTGACAAATGATGGGGATGAAGCATTAACCTGGCAATCTGCTGCGGACGCAGGACTGTCGCGGTGATCGCTTGAGGATGCAGCCAAAGACCGTGCTCAGATTAAAAGGGGGATGGAAGTCGTAGGGTGGGCTGAAACCCCAAGGACGTGGGGTGAATCTAGCTGGAGTTGCCTGGAAATAAACAAAATACTAAAAATGTCAGCCCTGGCTCCTCTTCTCATTGCTAACGTCTTTTTAGTGGAATTTGCCAGGAAGAACCACAAAAATTTCCCCTGTCAAAAGGCCTTTCAGAAGTCAAAGGGCTGCCTGAATACCGGCATTGTGAGCGTCCGTAAGAGGGACGCGTCGGGATGGTGGTTCCATACACTGCGCTTGGCTCCTTCCCGACTGGTACGCTGCAAACTGCGAAGCGGGGGCTGTAACCCTTTGCTTTTGTTCGAAAAAAGAAGCAAAAAATAGCAGCCCATCAAAATTCCCTGTTTTTTAGAAACCATCAAAGTACTAGCGCCGCAATGCTCAGAGGCTGGCAGAGGGCTGGTAGCGGAGCAATCAGGGAGAGGAATTTGGGGATCTTTTGCAGGAATATCCCTATGTGATATAGGGGTGGATGTACAGGGTAATGCTCCTGCGCCGGCGGGTGCAGGTTCAGACCTGGGCTGTCTGTAGGCACGTGCGGCCCGTGCCATCGCTGCGGTCCTGGCTGCTGGGCTCAAGGAGGGCAGCGCTCTCAGCAAGCCGGACATGTGTGCAGGAGGTGCCCATCACCCCGCCTCGGGGCGCAGAGCAGCATGCCATTTTCAGTGTACAATTTGCCGATTTGTACTCGTGTTCTTGAAAAATGAGGCTGCTCAGACTTCGGGCCAATTCTTTAATATGATTTCTCTATAATCCATCTGAAACAGAGTTCGAGGCTCCAACATGTTAAAGCGCACGCTCTTCCAAACAGCGCCATTACAGAAAGTCGCGGGAGGAACCTCTTTAGTATCGGTGTCTGCAGGACTGTGACGGGGGATGAACCTTGATACCATGGCTACATACAGCGTGCATCTGGCAAACTGGGCATCTAAGTCAGCCCAGAAAAGCAACCCCAAAACATTACACCGACGGCACTTCACCGATCACGGCACTGTTTTAGGAGCAGCAGGGCAGCATCTGGCCAGCTACCATCAGACAGAAGGCAGGAATACTTAGTTCATGACTTCATTTATTTTCTTTCCCCTCCAATTTGGCCATGCCACCAAGAAGGATGCTGCAAATACCAGAGACCGGTTCACTCCCTCACGGAGAGGCAGCGCTGAATACCTGTACATGCAAGTCCTGCTCCAGCATTTTCACGAGGACGTGGAGGAAGCGGCTGCAGTACAAGCTCCCACCCCAGAGACCCCTGTGAAACGCGAGCCCCCGAAGCCTCTAGCGTTCTCCTACCTCGCAGGTCCTGCTGCGTGCGGGCGCCGGCCATGCTCTGCCGCGGCATCCGGAGGGAGGTCCGCAGGGGAGTGTGTCTCTGCTCGTCCAGGTACGCGAGATCTTCCAAGTGGGCTGAGCTGGTGGCTGCCGTGAGAAAGCAAACAACGACATCACACCTGGCTTTCAGATCGAATTTCTGGTTAATGTATTTTTCCTTTTTTAAGCAAAATGCACGGAGTTGTAACTCCATCGAGTCAACACAGCTAAGAAGAACCAAGCCTAATTTCCCCTAGCAAGGAGTAAAGAAGTGTTTTGGTAACTTTTTCTCACGCCCGATCGGTATTTGCTCTGGTTTGGTCTCCTGTTGATGTTCACAAATAAAAAAGACACGTGAAAAATGGAGACACGGAGTCTCTTACATCTGATCTAAGTTCTCCCAAGCACAAAACTTACTCAATCGCGTGTGTGCAAAGCTTGACAGAGGCAGGCGGCCTTTCCTACTACATAAAAGACAACTCAATAGCGCATTTTATGCTGAAGCCCACAATCTCCTCTTCAATTAGTTTAGAGCTACTTAGTTTGGATATTAGCATTTATCTGTTCATAAAACCAGAATTAGTGGCAGAAAAATTAAACCTTCAACAGACCAGCAAAAATACACGAATAAATGAGAAAAATACTATCTGAACTAACAAAGATGACTTTACTATTCCAACGTTACTTGCTCATGGGAGAATTTAGTTTTCTTTACAATGCTACATTAAATAGGAATCATTTATTGGTCTCTGCTGAAGGTGCCATCATGACATGAATAAGTGTGGCGGGAGCAGAAACTGCAGCTAGGAACTTTCTCTCTCTCTCTCTCGCAAACTGCAGATAACACAGCGCGAGTCATTTTTTTATTCCAATTTTCAACCGAAGCACGTGGATCGTCCCACCACAGGCCAGCGCACACCTCCAGATGAGCGGGCTACGAGCGGGGCAGAGCTACGAGCAGTGATCCCCACGGTATTACGGGAAAATACAGCAAATCAGTAAGTTTGAAGGGTACAACCAGCCTGATTTTGAAGGTATTTCTCTCCAAATCCCATGGCCTCAAGCATCACCTCCCATCCGGCACTTCCTACCAAAACGTGACTTTTACAGCGATCATTTCAGTGATGAGTTTTTAAGCAACACTTTTTTGACAGCTGCCCAATGATTACAAATATTTTTTAAATCGAATTTCATGATGGGTGCCGCACGGTTCAGTGAGAAATGCCTCCGGACCGTATCAGAGGGGAATGGCTCGAGTTAACACTGGCCACAAAGCTGCATCAATCCTTTTTTTTTTAATGGTGATGATTGGAAGATAGGAGAAAATGTGGTTTAAACAAAACAAATTCGCATCACTTGCATCTGAATTTACCCACTGTGTGTCAGAAACCCTTTTCAGCCAAGTAATTTATAGAATATTATAAAATGAAGGGATGAAAACTCCACTGCATGAAATAATCTTCCCAATTATAAACAGAAAACTTAAAAATAGTCTTTGCAGATCACCAGCTCTGTTCCTGTTCTGAAAACCGTTTCCAAAATTCACATTAAACATCTACCAATGGAAATCACACTGCTCAATATTCGTCTGCTCAGTACTCTGT